>NW_012026987.1:2446282-2486282 GCF_000956235.1 Wasmannia auropunctata
ACCACACACTATATATATATATATATATATATATATATATATATATATATATATTATAAGATACAACTACATTTTTCGGTGAAAAAAATCTTCAAAATTGTTAAAAGGCAATAAATCATATAACGCAAGTCGCAGAGAATGTACTTTTAAGGCAGGTATTCTCTTTCACGATAGAGAACTGAAGCGGAACTAATTCACAAGGAAGATTCCTGTCACTCGATGTGCTTGGGAAAATAAGAAGCGGTTGCAGGCAAAGTCGAGCGTAACGTGAAATTTTTACCGTTTTCCGAAATGCTACGGCGCCGAGTTGGAGTCGACCAGGAAAAATCCTCATCGCACCCCAAGACGCACTCAAGAAAATAACAAGAAGTCAGGCGATTGAGATCGGTCGAAGGGCCGAGACGCGGCGCGGGGACGTTCGATGAGAAAAATTTCTATGGCGGGGCGAAATGCACTCTCGCGGAATTAGCGGAAAGGCAACAGAATCGGACGTCGTTGTGTAGGAGACCGTGCACGAATCCCGCGCGCATGATGTAACACGCGGCTCGCATAAACGACGATTTCTCGACGAAATCGTAACGTGTACTCCACGTGAATTCACGATAAGATTCCCGCGACTTTATTGAATTTTCCGGGGCGGCGTGAGACATATCCCCCCCTTTCTCCCGCCCTTCCCTCCCGATTCTGAATTCCGCCCGATCGTCGAGAATCTCTCGCGCTGCAAGATGCTTCAGGACGGCGGCGCGGTCGATGAAAAGTGCAAGTACATGCGAAAGTCGCGACCACGATGCGTTAAAACCTCGGTTTGTCGATGTTTCCGGCAGCTCGAGCGGCAGTAAAATTTTATCGTTTGCCTCGGTTTTCCCTCGAGGAAGCACGCCTTCCCCGAAACGGCGAGCTAGGAATCCGCGATTTTTATCGAGTCCACCAGTGTCAACCGAGCCGAGAGAGCGGGTGTCTCTATAAATTGTTTATCTTTTTAAGATTTAATTTTTAATTTAATAATAAAAATTTATAATTCAATTTCTACTATTAAATACGATATCTGACCGAATTGCTATTTAAATCAATTAAATCGTGATGTGATATAGAATATGAATGTAATGTAAACCAATGTAAGCGAATTTATATTCACGTATTGTAATATTACATACGATATTCTACTGTAGCGAAAAAGTGGAAAGTTTTACATGAAATCCATGATTATTATTTTCGTTAATTGCATAATTATTTTCTTGCATGTCATTCTAGCGCGTCGTCTTCTCGGATTCTGGCGATTCCGGAGATCGCATTTTCGATGTATATTATTAAGATTATCGACAAAGAACAGTTCGTTACTCCACCCAGGAAGGTCTCGCAGCGCGAAATGTCGCAAATCCGCGATCGATCGCGCGATAATCCACGCGGAACGGGTCACTCATCCACGCGAGGTGAGGCCCCCTCGCGATGGAAATCGTCGCTCGTCGAGATGCTTTTAGGAGCGGATTCGAGGTAATCCTCTTTGCACCGGGTTGCGCGAAAAAGGAAGACAGCGACGGGCGGGAGGGAGGGATCCGTTCCGAAAAAAACGGAGCGCGCGTTCTTCACGCTCCGAAACTCGCCACGTGACGCGCGCGTATAATTCGCACTCGCGAAAGGATATTTTTAATTCTTCGTTTTTTTCCCCGCTTTTTTTTTAATTAAAAAAAAGGCTCTTTCTCTCCAAAACCGCGTGTTCTCAACGAAAACGAATCCGCACGCAATTACGGACGTTCGTTCCCGGATACCTTTATCGCGAGAATCGCGGTGGTCACTGCCCTTCGAAAGTTTCAGTTCGCATTTTGTTTGAATGGATTGGTCGGCACTGTAGCGTTAAACAAGTAATCTCGTTCTCTTTCGTTCTCATTATCATTCGACTCGGAGTTTAAACACTCTCTTCGTTACGCCGCTATTAAAAAATTTCACGTCTTTTGTAAAGTGTACACGTGATTAGTTCTTTCAGTGTCAACCTTGACTTTTTCACAATATAGGTTTGCAAAACTTTCAGACAATTTCACATCATTTTTCTTTTCCGGTACTCACGATCAGTACCTACCAAGGACGTTAGACATTCCTCTATTTTTTTGGCATGTCGAGTTGTATTCTAGAGCAAAAAAAACTACCTGTCCTATTTTCTTTTGTACGGTTTCGCCGACGAGAATGTAAGCTGATCGTTATCAAAGTCCGATATATTTCACCTTCGAAGATAAGCCACCATTATCTTGCGTTGTCTCCGAAGTTTCTGGAGCAACAATGATGACGTCGCACGACGATGAGACGGTGTCGTGTTAACGTGCGCCGCTTACCTTAGAAATCCGGCTGCGACTGCGGTGACGAAGTCGTCGATTCGCTACGAGCGCATCTCTGCCACGAACGATTTTCCGTACACCCGATTCCGCGAACGGCGTGACGGAGTCGCGACCCTCGCTGTCACACGAAACAACCCGCTGATAGCACTGGCGACACAGATCGCGGGAGAAAAATCGCACGACACTTCACTCGGCGATATCCCATTCGCCGATCCTCACACGTGAAATCGCTGCCGACGATGGTCTTCCCGACGATGCCGACGACGCGACGTGAAGCTGCGACGATGCGGCTGCTGACGAATCTCCGCGGCGGACGGTACTGCGAATACGTAGAAAGCCGCATGCGGCAGCCATATGCAGCACCGTGGAAGGTAATTCCGCCCCGTTTGCAGTGTCGCGAGACGCTCTTCAAGTCGGCACAAAGGGCCGTCTCGTCGCCTCCCTTCGTCGCGAAGGGCAGTTGCCAACTCTCCGCTGCTGCTGCTGCTGCTGCTGCTGCTGAGGTCAGTAAACCCCGACTGGCGTCGGCACTTTCTCACTTGCCCTCGGAAAGATGAGGAAAAAATCGTGCGGTTTCACGGAACTCTCGAAGTCCGCATTCGTCGAACGGCACCCGAGAGAGACGACGGTGCACTCGCGACGCACTTGGAAACTCGAACCGCGCTTTTTCTTTTATCCTGAGAAGACCCGCGCTATCGCGATATCGTCGAAGGCACCGAACGTAGTTTTCTCAATCGCGAGTCTTCACACGGATCCTGTAATCCACCTTGCAGTGTGCCGTGTTGTTCCTCTTTCTTGCTTGCTCCGAGAGAATTTAGAAGATTCGTCCGAGGGGTGATGATCTCGAACAAGTTTGCTCACAACCGTGTCGATTCCTCAAGTCCTCGGAATTGGCGAAATTCGCCAGATTGTCGGGGCGGGGGGAGGGGGCGGATAGGGCAACTTCTTCCTTTTAACCGTGGCGAGACGTGGAAAATCCAATCGAGACGAGCAAACCAGGTCGAATTTTCCAGCTCGGGGATATCGGCAGACGCGTCGAACGCGACGCGCGAGAGTCTCGTCTCAGGGAAGACCCGTTCACTCACGATCACGCGAATTTTCGCACTCGACCGGCGGCGCACGAGAGACTCCTCCTCGGGCTGCTTCTCGCGTACCACCGCACTATTTTCTCCCTTTCATTCAATTTTCACGTACACTTCGGTTCAACGCGTCGAACCTCAAGCACTTGCCGCGTTTCCCTCTCGCCGCATGAAATATATATTCTCCCTGATTCGAGACGAGACAACGAAAGGATTCTCTCTGCCAAGTTTCCACTCACTGGATTCAGCACAAGGAATATTAAAGACGCTACTTGTGTTTATCTCACTCCGTTACTCCGATCGACGATGGCTTTGCAAAATCCGTCGAGGACACTTGCCGAAATTTCACCCGCGACTCGAGTCGGTTTTCGTGACGCGCGACTCTCCAGATCGCTCTAGATTCCCGAGCTCATCATTCGCCTAACGTCGCGCGCAAACACACTGTCTCTCCAGTTCTACCTCTCTCACGTCATCGAAACGACCGTCGCTTCATGGCCGCGCGCGGCACACTGTTGCTCCGTACGATCGTCCGCCGCTTCGGAGCTCGGTCGCTCGCTCCCACCAAGACCCGTCACGACTCACCCTACCCTACAAGACCACCCCACCATGTGCCACTGCGTTGGCGATCCCTTCCCTCCGCGCGCCCCTCTTCTGTGTGGAGTCGACCGAGACTCCTCTTCTTTCGTCGTGGTGCGTGTGGCGGACTCCTTTCACGAGGGTGCCGGACACAAAACCCACGGGAGGGCGAAAAGGATACTGTAGGGCGCGGGGAACGGGAGCGACGTACCCTCCCTCTCGACGCACATGTACGGCCGAGGAGAGGGGACGAGGGGATGGAGAGCTCGAATTTGTACGCCGCTCCGATTCGTCCTCTCGGGTTTCGGGGCTGTCGGAAGGGCCCCGTGTTGTTTATCCCGATGATTTCTTGATTGTTGGATTTGGCTTATATGAAAATATTTATTTCGTTTTATCGCCTCCGCCGGACAAGTGGAATTTTTACTCAGGAGTTTGACCGATAATAAATTACGCTAATGTAACTACTTTTTTTTATCACATACATATGTAAATGTAGAAAAGAAATAAATTTCTTCCGAAACTTAATTTTATGAACACTATCAAGTGTCGCGAAAGTCTAAATTTTACGTCGCATTTTTTTTCTTATTAATTCGTATAAAATTAAATAGAACAGAATTATATAAGAATTTAAAAAATTCTATGTTAGGGTATTATGTAAACTTGACTTTTTTTGTGGAGACTCAGCGTGGAGAAAGCGATACACTTGGGCTGGAATTAACTTTGTGCGTATCACGTTTCGTGGTCGATCCAGTTTGGTGTCCTTCAAACCAGAGGCATTATATTCGAAGGATCATCGTACCTGCCTGCACAGTGGTGCCCTCTCAATCGTAACAGGATGTGTTATGTACAGAAAGATGTTTCATACATTGTAGACACGGGAATGAACGACCCTCCCCTTAAAACTTCTTTGTTAAATATAAAATCTATGAATCAACTTATGAATAAAAAAATTTCGAAGGATAATCGGAAGACAATATGATCGAATAATCTTCGCGTAATAGCGGACATTATTTTGTCGTAATACTTGCAAAAAAATTAAATATGATACAAATAATTAAAGAAAAAAATATGACGCTTTTTCTCTCTTATTTTCTACTTATGTGCAATAAAAATACAAAGCACTTTTTAAAAGATGCTTAAAAAAATATATACATATATTCGTACAATGTCTAGTAATATCACCGTTAATTTTATACATTATACGCTCGCATTCAGAGACGCGAATTCGCGACGATCCCGGAATGCGTCTTCGCGTGCCGTCTTCCCTTCGTCGTGCTCTCTTCGAGAGAGCGTAAGAGAACGCGCGAGTTTACATCTGTGCTTGCCGACGGTAGTCTCGCGCCGTCGGGCCCGCACAATGAAGCGGAGCCACCGGTAAGAACGACAGTGCGTTTCGTCGCGGGATTCTGTAAATAAGAGACGGTAAGTGGGAGCTGCGAATTCACGAGCAGCAACGACGACGACGACGGCGACGACGACGTTCGTTGTCGTCGAAACGGCGTTTTACATTAGACGCGAGTATCAGACGAGCGCCAGTTCAAACAAGGGAACTCGCGTCGTCGCGGGAAGATTCGCGCGATATAATTCCCGCGACACAGCAGCGAGTCGTGTCGTTTCCCCGTGCGCCCTCCCGCGAGAAACACCTTACCCGGTTCACGAATCCGGGAAACGATCGATCGTCGAAAGACGACGACTCCCACGGGGGAGCCCTAATCGACTGGCCGCGTTTGACGCCACCTCGCCTAATCTTCTATGTTTCCGAGGAAAGTTTTTCCGCGCGTCGCCCGTGCGGATTCCGCCAGGGGAGACCGTAAAGGTACCCACCGCCGCCCGCTAAGTGATATCGATTGCGCCACGTTGCACTTTCGAGCCCGCGATGCATAACGGATCACGTAACCGATAATGATCGCCTTGCGCCTCGCGATACGCGTTGTAATTACCCCCAAAACGTGGGCGATTTAAAATGCACCGTTATAGAAAATTGTTTGGCGCGACGATGAATTTGTAATCTTAAAATGACAGACTGCTATTATTATTTTACTGGATTTTCTTTCTCTCTCCCGTTCATATATATTCATCCATTTTTATGATATCAATTCACATATAGAAATCTATTAAAATAAATATTTTTTCTCTACATGTTGAAAATAAAAAAAAAAAAGAGAACAGTCCATCAACGATTTTAAAGATCAAATATTTTATGTCGCAGAATTTATCTTTCTATCTCGTTTCATGTGTGTGTGTGTGTGTGTGTGTGTGTGTGTGTGTGTGTATTCTTAGACGATAAAAAGTTTGATTACATTATAAATAAGTATAACATCCGTTCTATCCGTTCTAATCCGCCGATTTATCGACAGATAAATCAGTCTCACGGAGTCTCACAATTTTCGCGCAGAGTTAAGCGCGACTCGACTGTGGTACGATCTCCTTATCTGAAAACCGCTTATCAGGCCCGGCACCTCAGGCGCAGGAAGTCGGATTAGATGGACGAGGTAACGGAACGTCCGTCTTCTTATCGACGCGCGGCGGAAATCCGTGGATCCCCGGCGGCGGAACTCGCGGGACCATAATTCGACGTATGTGGGTCATTTGGCTCTCGCGAGACAGCCGAGGGAGCTGTACGTAGGTGGAAAGAAGAACGAAACGAAGCGAAGGGGATATGCTCCGGACGGCGCGGCGGCGGCGCGGCGGATATGCAGCACGTGGACGGATATCCCCGGCGCGCTCGGGAAACCAGAAACGTGCCCGTGCCTTCGACGCGTTCGTAATATTACGGCCGGGATCCCCCGCCGGCAGGACGTGTCAGAGCAGAAAACGTGTCAGAATGACCATTACTCTTGAGAAGAATAAAGAATTGTGGAGGAAGAATTTTATCCCCACGCCATGTGATACGATTTTTCATAGTTTTCATTTTTTCGATTTCGCGCGCGATCGTTCTCCCGCCTTCCCACCTCTTTCGCGTCCGCGTGCACGCGCGAAAAGCAATTCTGGCCTCGCGGGAGCCGCGTGAGACGAGTTTGCGGGACGAATCGCGAGCAAACATTCGAAGGAATTTATTTTATTGCTCGTCCCGGACGGTAAGCTTGCGCGATTGGAGAATAATATGAGAGCGCGGAAGAAAAGATCCTCCTTCAATCGTCCGTTTAATTTCTATAAACGCAAAGCCATATGCGAACGCAATTCCAGCTGAATGTAATGCAGCAATTAGGTAATTCGTCGACAACGAAAACGAGATATAACGTCACAACGGAAATTCATTTATTACAGACGCGATATTATAATATATTCTAAATCAAAGAGCTGAAAATTACAGCAAAATAAAGTTCACGTAAATAGCGGGGTACTTTTTGAAAATGTCCCATCCTCATCCGCGCCTAATTTACCTCTGCAGGCAATGTATTTAGCGTGCAAAAATAAATACGCTCACATACGAGGATTCCTAGAACGCGCTTCGTTCTGTACGAAGTACCCCGTCTAAAATGCATGCCATTTCCATAATTATTAGCTCTTCTACGAGTGACCTACTTTCTCCGCATAATCCACAATCTCGGTGTTATTTCATTCTTTTTTCGAGGGACAAAAAATGTATATGCGATTTTACCAAAAAAAAAAGGTTGATATGCATACATCCTATTTGCATCTTTCACAAATTTATAATCATTCATATATATTATATTTATCTGGAAACTACATCAGTACATTAATACCGTAATCTTCGCTAATGTTTAGTCATTCGGAAAAATATGTGCGCTGGTTGTCATGAGCCACTTGTTATTATAATTCGAGTTTATTTTATTTCTTCATTGCGGATTTGCAAGGAGTCGAGGAGCTAGTCTAAAGCTAAGAACGTCTCCCCAGACTATCCCAATCTTTTTGTTATTCTATCCGGCAACTATCGTGCGCACGTTTTCACTCTCCTCCCCCTTACCCTGAAAACCGAACGAACGGCCGTGCCGCGTCGCGACGCGGGGAACGGTAAAAACGAACGAACGGAGGGGGTTACCGGCTGTGTTATACAATCGTAACGACGTGGTGGATGGAATTAATTAAACGTTGCCGCTCCTCGTTCCCTCAAACCCTGCCGTTTCCCATCGCCGGCATCGCCACCGCCACCGCCACCGCGCCGCCGCCGCCACCGCCGCCACCGCTGCCGCCGCCGCCGTCGTCGTCGTCGTCGTCGTTGCTGTATTTACTCGGTGGGCTTTGAGGATCGAATTGCAGGCGCCCCGTGAGAGAGAGAGGGTTTCGTTGTTTGCTCCCCTCCCAGCGTACGACCGACCGTACCCTAGCTGTCTTCCAACCCGCTATCGTCCCCTCCGTTCCATCCCCTCGTTGCTCCCAGCGACAACCCCTTCCCAATCCGCGGCTGGTATTGCGAAACTATCGGCGGATATCCGCAAATACCGCGGACGAGTATTTGGAGGACCGCGTTTTGCGGGGAGGAGAATTGGAGGAGAGAGAGAGAGAGAGAGAGAGAGAGAGAGAGAGAGAGAGAGAGGGAAGGATACAGGACGGAGTCGCCCGAGTCGGGCTATTCGTCCTACCGACCGGCGGCATTGAAAATTTCGTCAAACGAGGTCGAAGACGGGTCCTCGGGACGACGGATTCTTGGAAAGGAGGAGGAGCGCGGGGACACGCGGAGGCGAAGAGATGTATTTACCGAGCAGTTTGGGATCAAATCGCCCCTCGGAAGAGGAGCTAAGCCGCGCATACAGAGGAGTGGACGACAATGGTGGACACAATGTCAAAGCGAGCCCGACGGAATAGTGGTAGGCTTTATACGAACAAGTTGATGATTCACAGAAAATAGTTACGATGACATGCTGAGGAATTATGTCACGTCGGTGGTTAGCATCGAACGCTTGGATGCAATCGTAAGGAAAAAAAAAACATATAGGTTTAATATTAAGCTACCAATACAAGCTACTAACTTGAGATATTTAATATTAAGTTTAATATTAATATTAAGCGATCGGATAATGGAAGCAAAATCACGTGGTTTCGTGACAGAATAAACGTCGCAGAGAAAAAATACGAAGACGGGAACGCGGATATGTTAAAGGATAAATATTGCAAGCGGTTACACTCGATGCATGTCAGATTATTAAATGTTTAATGAATTCAATGGAATCAAATAAAGTGGGTGTATGATGGGCAGACAGCTACAGGAGAGGGGGGGGGGAGGCAGGGGAGAGAGGGATGGACGGGATTCGCGGGAAAAGAGAAGGAGGAGAGGCAGTCGGCTGCAAATATCGGCGCGTTGGCGCGTCAGGTCGATACTCCCGGCCCGTTGTTCCCGAAGACACGGCCGTTGGAGAAACGTGTGGGTAACTTAGGAGCTTTGTTGGCACACGTGAAGTATCCTGCGAGCGTGCTAAGAATGCCGCAGGTCGGAAGTTATGCTCCGGTTTAATGGATCTGCTCTCTGGCTGGCAACGCGAAGAGCCCGATGAGAAATTTTCCCCAACTTTCGAACCCGCGAACGCTCCCTACCCCCTCGATCCCTCCTCGCCCCCGCGATCTTCCGGCTAAATCGCGCTGAAAACTTTCGCGGCACTTGAAACGTATAAAAAATCTATACCGCGTCCCCACTCCTCGCGGTCGCGAAAGTTTCCCACCACCGTTTACCCTCTCGAAAATAAAATAAAACATTGTTGGAATACCAATCGCGGAATATTGTCGCTAAAATGCATCTTTCTGGGTATATCACTCTTTCGACGATCCAACAATATTTCGCGAAGTTTCGCTTTACTTTCTTCCCACGCCCGATAAACGTATACCGTCGACAAATCCATCGGTGCCATAGCTTGGCCGTTATCGATATCAACATGTAACAGGATAATCGCGCGATGAAATATTATCGCTCGATATACGCGTCCTCGCCGCCGTGTTTCGTTTGCCGGTCCGACATGTTTTCCTCGCTAACGAGGAAATGTCGATGGAGATAAAAATTCCGTCATAGATATCGCGCGCGACCGCAGGTGCGGTTGATGAAACGGCCGGGGTACCCCGGGCGCAGTTGATACCCGGCATCGCGTCGGTGTCAACGGCGCGACCCCGGGCCAGGCCGGCTGCAAATATTACTATACATCGCGTCGCGTCGCGTCAGAAACGCCGCTGCTGCCGCCGCCGCTCTCTCGTCCGCGTGTGTCGGCGTTTCCCGAGGGATATTCCCGGGCATGTATGTCCGAAAAAGCTCCCACGATGTTTATGGAACTACCCCGGCCGGCCGCGCCGTGGACGAGAATCGACGGAACTCGACGCCCGGCAAAATTCACTCGATCCCGTACGAACGGCCGTGGGAACACGTCGGAATTAGTTCGAGAGTCGAGAATTTAGAAGTTTCGTCGCGGTCGAATTGTGGTTAGTTCGCACGTGTGTTGTGTTTTATCGATAATCAACCGCGAGTCTGCAAAAATGCTCTACGACCCTTTCTCATTTCAGCGATAAAGAGAGCAAGATCGAAATTGGATGTGATTAAAGGATTTATAAAAGAAAGGATCCGCCGAAAGGAGAGAGATCTGCAGGAATTATGGAAATAATATGGAAGAGAGATGTGAAATGAAGAAAAATTGGATGACGAATATTTAAATGATAAATGCTAAAAATTTATGAAAATACAAATAAGAAACATGTGATTATAGAACAAAAATATAAGTACATATGTACAGAAGCACCGGAAGAGGGTATGATTAGATTATAAACGTTTGGAACGTGTGCAAATGACTACGTTTTATTACCTGTGGTTCTTTTATACGAAAACTTTGGGGGATGCCACTAAAAGCACAGTAAAACCACAGTAAATACTTCGTTAAAACTGAAAGCGATAGTGCGATGGGTAAGTGCGATAATTCGAGGGACTAGCGCCGGTCGTAAACGTCGAACGGAAAAGAATAATGCGAGATAATGGTGGTGCTGTTTAAAAACAAGATAATCCTTCTTTTTCCCCCAGAGGAGCAGAGGGTGCATCGGTGGCGCCTAACGTTAGGCGCCAAAAGCTTTTTTGGAAGCACTCGAGGCGTGTCTTGTTTGCCGACGGCCGCCCCGTAAGGTGATGCAGCGAATTTCCCGAGTGTTTGTTAAACATCCTCGTCGCCCTGTGTACTATCCTGGCGCGGGTATACTTTTCGTAGCCTTTCGCAAGTCGTCGTTAATGTATTCTAAGCGGGTAGGATTCTCTCGCCGGAAAAAAAATGGGACGTACCATCGAAGATCCTCGACTCGAGTCTACGATTCGTGACAAACAAGTTGAAATTCACGAGATATAAATCTCATTCCCGAATTTAAGAGACTTTTTTGGTGCCTATATTCACATGACTGAGAATTAATTCTCGTAGTGAATATTTATGCTTTTATTTATTAGACCTCTAATATCGATCAAATCAAATAGTAGATATCATCTCTAAGTTGTACGATTTTATGAATTTACATGTATTATAATTGTTAATAATAAATTTTTACGAATATGCAAAGTAAAATAATTTCAATTAAATTACCTTATGTTGCACGAGTAAAAATATTAAGTTTTTAAGTTTTAAATTAAAAAAAAAGAATCATGTAGACTATTCTCGAACGATGATGCATTATCGGTGGGCAAACACGCGTAATCTTTGATTTGTTGACACACATCTTTGTTTATTCTATTTCGAAAATATCTCTAGGACAGCCGCATATCTGCTTCGACGAAAATCACAAAACTTGTCAAAGGATATCAGAGTGATACTCCAAGCAAACATTGACATCGTGAACTTCAATATTTTCTCCGCTCTTAAAAAGCCTTCTCTCTTACGAGAATAATATCGTATAATAAATCACAAGTTAGTTCCAAAAAGTGATTCATATTAATTTTGCGAAGTCGAGCTTCACGAAATACGTTTTAAGGAAGAAACTGCGAGGAAGAAAAAAAATATATCTTGGCTGGCAGTACGGTATCACAGAGAGTTGCTGCAGCTGTAAATATCACAATCAAGTCTGGAATAAACATCAATTTCAACGAGTCGCGATTCGAGCCACGATCTTCACGTGGAAACTGGCCGAACGGAGGCATCGACGCGCGTCGACGCGGCGCGTTTCGACACGGTGTGCCAAACGAGCCGCATGCAAATCTTTTTCGATTTATTCAGGCGAGAGCTCTCTGCACTCTCCCGGGCTCCTGCCTTGTCAGGGCTTTCCCTTCCGACCACGGCATTTTTCGATGCAGACCGTCGTCGTCCGATCCGATTCACCGATGCTTTCCGATGTTTCACGTCGGCCGGCCCCTTCGCGTTCCACTCCTCCCCTGAATGGAGCCTGCTGCAACGCGAGTTATCGGAACGTTATCGGTCGATGTACTGCGTGACTAACAATAAGCGGTCGTCGCGATAGACTTTCTGTCACCAGTCCGAATGATTTCTAAAACCACGATTAAATTATTATGAGCTATAGAAATAAATACGATCGCGAGTATTTGTTTAATCGCAACTTGAGAGTGAGTTCGCCAGGAGGATATCCCGTGTGGTTTTGAGATATTCTGCGTATATCTTCAGATATAGATAATAACCAAGGTCCCTTAATGTAAAGTGACGCACGCGAACAAACGGGAATCAATCTCACGCTGCTAAGTATAAGTTTATTATACCTCGTCCTCTATCTAAATTTATATCTTACATCCCGAGACTCGGCTGGGATCCCCATTGATTACTTACGCGTTAAAATTAGTTAAAGGCCCCCGACGACACACTCGGGCAGGTCTTCATCGGTACAACTCGGCGGACACGCCGACGACGTCGGGCACGAATTAAACGGCACCCTTTGACCTAGGGTCCGCGCCCCCTCTCGCCCGGCCCGCGTTCCCCGCCCTCCCCCACCTGCGCCGCAGGTGCCCGCGTATACGGGAGAGAGTCTCGGTTCACTGATTTATGGTGCAAAAAGAAATCGCCGGCGTAGGTGGACGATGATTTATCGTCCGGGAATAAATTGCGGATACCTACGGCTGCCAGAGGTCGTCACTCCATACACGGGGACGGCACGCGGAAAGAGACAGAGGGAAGAGTGAAGCGCGCGGCGCGAGAGGAGGGAAGGGAGAGGGCTGGAAAAATCAGCCGGAATTCATAGTTACGATCGACGGCGGCGGCAACGGCGGCTGTACAGATTCGCGCACGTACGTATGCACGCACACGTGTACGAGGTGGGGGGAAGGGGGGGAGGCGGTTTATAAATTTCTGAGACTCCCGATGAAACCCCGAAGCCTTGAAACGCGCGGCGCGGATTTATCGCCAGATCCGTCGCACGCAGCCGCTTTCGCTAAGTCGCTCTTTTTTTATTTTGTCTTTTTTTCTTTTTTGATACTCTTCTCTCTCGTTCTCTCTTTTTTTTCTGCACGCTACGCAACCGCCGGAAACTTAATAAATCGCGAGCTTTTTGTTACACCCGCCGCCGGCCAGGCGACGGTTTAGCAGTTTTATTCGCGCCCTTCGGGAATAAATACTCCCGGGGGTTTGTTTTAACATTGCGAGAATCTGCGATTCGACCGAATGTTTGCGCGCGTTACCTTCGTTAGGGATTGAAATGCCTGTTCTTGTTTCATGATCAAGAATATAGAAAGAAATTGCATTACGCTCGTTACGAGGAATGCGTAATCTAATTGGAGTTTGAATAATCGATATTCTTCGTTAAAATAATGTCGGCGGAAGAGCGAGGGGATATTACATTACGGCAGCTGTAATAATAATGTTAAAATAAAAATTGATTCGTCGCTGCGTATCTTAAAATATTATAAATCCTACAAATTATATGCATTTGTGTTGCACGATTACAGTAATGTCAGAAATGAAAAAAATGACAGGCCGCTTTTGTCCAAGTTCGATAATACTTTATTTAATTTAGAAACACACATTAAGAAATATTGGCTGTTGCCCGCTTCAAAAATCCGAAGTCACATTTTTTTTTCCATTAAATGTATCTATGCGGTCTCCATTGCTCTCACACGAGGCGATTCAGGTTATCGCGGCGCAAACACGGGACGGCGATAACGTTTCTCATGTCGGAAACGCTTGCGGTATTTCGACCGAGCGCTGTTATTTTCGGCCGCGTGTATACATTTCGATGCTATACACACTCCGTCCGCGAGAATTTAAAAAGCCGGGATTCGGGAATTGCGCGACGGTGCTTTGCACGGACGGACGAAAAACGGCGGTATTCGCCCGCAGAATACACCGCCGACTCCCGCGACTGTAATTCATCCCCGGCGCGCAATATGAAGTGGCCCTTATGACGAATGTCGGGTGCGCCGGGTATACGCGAGCGAAGAGGAAAAATGAGGGTAGTGTCTTTTCCCCGCCGCGCGGTATCTTCCACCGATTTCACCGGCAGAGGGGGGAGGGGCACACGACGAGTGCGCTTCGAGCGTAGTTTTTTTTTGTTTTCGTAAAAACGATACCCGCGACGTTTCGTCCGCGCGGTCGGCTGGCTCGAAATTCTGCGGGTTGTTTTGCTTTGATAAGTCAGCGTGACAAATGTAACCGCATGAAAGATGCCGGAACTGGGCGTTAACGCAGTATCTATGAAAAGATATATACTAACGAGATTATGTGGAATTTTAACGACCTAACAATAGCTAGTCGATTATGTAGAAAATAATAAGCTCCCTGGTATAAAACTGCTAAGAATAAAATATACAAGTGTAATTTCAAGGATCATTGAAAAATAGCGTTATATGATTACTATATAGCATCATTAATCTTGTCTACTTTGAACTGGTCGATGTAGGATAGAGGTAGAGTTTGGAAAAACATATCTTTTGGGTTATTCATGAGCTTTAAAATTTAAAATACACAATACAGACTTAATGTGATTTCCCACGACACCTGTTAAAGGGTAGAGGCATGATTGAAACCTCTTCCATAAAACAGTCTAACGATATGGGGAAAATTACACCAATTATCATGATGACCTATTCTTCGTGAAGAAAACAACATGAATGCGTATAACTGCCGAATCCTTGTTTCCCCACTCTTCATCTCGCTTCTTCTACTTCTCCCATTCTCTCGTATCCTTTTTCGAGGACTCATCGGCCTCACGATGCCGCCAATTAGCCACCCGTGGTCTCGGGTGGCGACCATAAACGCATAAATCCGTCAAGCCAGGGCTCGTCCGTCGACGACGGGCCGCGCGGAAGATCCCAGAATGGCGATGAGAGCCGCCGCGGGGCGTCGATGCGGGAACAATGTCAAGGAGTTCATCCGCGTTTGCTTTTTTTCAGCAGTCCCCGCCACATGGATGACGAGTGTGACCTTCCGAGAAGTACGTTTTTCGGAGATCCCCTTATAAAAACGTCATGTCGCAGTATCTCGAAGGGACGATCGTATGCCCACCGTGGGTGGACACGATTTCGTTTATGGGATTCTTATGCTTCCGGTTAGGAGGCACTTTTTTTGCGAATGTAGAGCACATTTCAGTGAATGGAGAATAAAGATTAAAGGTTGAACCGTAGCGAAGTGTGCGAGAATAGCACAAAGGAGGATGTAATATCACACCAATGATATACGACAGCTTAAAAACGAGAGCAAGCATTCCTATTTTTCACAATTTAAATATTTCGAAATTGTGCCTTAAATCGATATCTAATTTAAATCTAATATTACATTAAGTAAATATCAGTGTAAGTTATTTAATGGAGTTAAGTTCCATAAATCAAGTTATATCCCAAATTTTCTTTTCGTTCTCCTTTTATAATAGCGATCGAAGTCTGTGTCTACATAATGATTCTCGAGTTTAATTTATACGTCCCTCATTTCCTATATTTTATCGCGCTCGGACGTTAAGGACGCGCCTTAATTTTCTCCTGGCTGGTACCAGGTCCTGACGTGCCACCGGCCTATCCATTTCCTAATCCCCCAAAGAAGGGGTAAAGCCGCCACGTAGTATCCCTATCCCGGGATAAAATGGCCGGCGCTCTTAACGTAAAACGCCTCGGTAATTCGAGATTTCCGGCAACGTTTCGCGCAGCAAGGGAAACAACGGAAGTTTTCCTCGAACCTCGGAGAAGAGACGTGAAGTTTTCATTGCACGCGCGGGCGCACGGGAGGGAGAGAGAAAGAGAGAGACAAATTTCGAGGACGATGCCGGGAGGGATTATACCCGGCAAGAGTAACCGGCGGTACATCCTTAATTGAACCATCGTTCTTGCACGCCTAACGCATTCGTGAACCATCGCTCTCGTCGAGCCGCCGCGCGTGCTCGCGTGCTGGCTTATTTGGAAACTTAACAAAGCAGTAAATCCTGCCGCGGGACTCTTCCGTCCGACGCGATCCACGCACTTTGCCGTCTCGATGCGAGGTCACGTCTCAATCGCTCATGAAAGAAAGAGAGAAGGGGAAGGAAAGAGGAAGAAGTTTTCCTACTTTCTCTTGGCTGGGATAGATTTACCGCAGTAATTTGAAATTAACTTACAATTAGAGCAGCTGTTACTTAGGCTTGTAGCCAAATATGATTGTGTTGCAGTATGTAATTATAGCAAATACGCGCGTAATTAAAATCCAATTTCTAGAATTAAGTTCGTCAATGTCAAGAAAAATTAATTCGTAGAATTTGTCGCAGTGTAATAAGATTGAGTGTATTAATATATGTATTTGAAAAGCTGTATAAAAAATCTTAGATTACGAGATATTTGAGATGAGAAAGAATCACCCTTCGCGGGAAAAATTAAGAGGGATAATAAAGCTCATTACATTATGACACATTCAAAGTATTTCACATTTTTATGTGTCATTGTACTCGCAATACTTGCATTATATAAAAATCCACCAATGTCCGCCTTTATAATGCCATACGATAGCATTATCTTCGGTATAGTACATGAATCTCTGACAACAAAAGATTTTTAAAAAATCAACTATAAGTATTAAATCGCTTTATCAGTCTTCTATAAAACATGAAATAAAAATTAATAATGTAAAATGCTGAATTTACATTATTAATTTACGTTGTTAATTTTGCTTTTCAGTAATTATCACTTTAATAATAATTTTTAAAACAGCTTTTTCGGCAATAGCCGTTGTTTATCAATATATTAACAATCAATATTATTAAATTTGTATTATATACATTTTAATATATATATATATTTAATATTATATATTAATTATAATATTAACAGTCGATGAAAGATTTAAATTTGTAAAACAGCTTTTTCTGCTTTTCAGAAATATTAATTTCTATCAATGCAATAATCATTATTTTTGTAAAATCCTGCTTGTTCATTACCCGAGCAGGATGAATGAGTTACGAGGGGTTTTGTTTTCAGGCGTCACTGCTAGGCACTGATCGCCGTGCCACGAAAGAAATCCCTGAAGATTGATCCGGTGCGAGGCTTCACGCCTCGTCGTGAGTGTAATCGGCGCTCTTAACGCTTTAATCCCTCGGCGCGGCTCCGATCTTCGAGGCTTCGGGACTCTCAGCAGGAAGACCTCACGAGCACACTCCACTTGGCCCTTATCCTCCCGCTCGCGCTCTTCCTCTCCCGACGCTCTTTGTACCTGAATTTAGCTGGAATGCTGTCTCTGGTGTGACCGATGATCGCCATTTGCACCTTCAATGAGTTGGGTGGAGAGGAGATATACGAGAGGTGTCCTCCTCACGGAAAAAAAGCGTCACGCGTCAGCTCGTAAAAATCTGTTCCTGCCGGGAACAAATCTCGTGTGCCTAGAGATAACACCGACAGTTTGACAATTCGATAGAAAAATTTAATAATCAAATTGAAAATACGCGAGCAATCTCTGTGACACTTTTTGAATGAAATTTGTTCTCCAATTTAAAATATACATTGTCGTAATAAATTCTTTTAATATCAATTGGCCCATCTCTCTCTCTCTCTCTCTCTCTCTCTCTCTCTCTCTGATTATCGATTTAATCTTCAATTGTCCATAATCTCGTGCATTTTTTTATCGATATTTCCTATCGACATTCACAAATGGTATTGTTCACCAAAGATTTTTTTTTTACTGTCCATTCTGACCATTCTGATCTTTTGGAACCCTGTTTTTTCTGCGCTTCGCCCGGCTGTTCGGGGTCGGTCAGTAATCGCCGGTTTATAATCTGGCCCGCTTTGGTAGACGTCAGTTGGCACGCGAGTCCTCGGGGCAACCCCGCGTGTTGTGCGTCGACACGGGTCGATCTTCCTCGTTCATCTGGATTGCTTGGGAATCGGAGGGATGATATCTGAATTATCTTTCCCGGTGTTTCGGACTGAGGTGGTCCGTTAAAACGCTCGAGCGTTCGAGAGCTAGGGGTTAGGCTCGGGAGACGAGAGGGACGGGCAGCGGAGGAAGACGAAGGAGCAGTTGGATGAGATGCGGGAATAATTGGCGGTCAGGTATGCCGCTCGGTCGAGCCGCCTTTACGTATATCCTCTTCGGCGTAACTTTATTGAGGTGAAGACGTCAGTCGCGGGATCATCAACGAATAACGCAAAGTTTTCGTTAACGCAAGCAAATCCCTTTTCTCTATAATTTTTTAAAACAAACATAAAATCGATCACATGCAGTATATAATGCATCAAACGCAATTTTGTCGAAACTGGAGCTGCACTTCTATTTAAATTGCATTCTAAAAGGTTGCCTGTTTCTTAATCTCTTCTTAAGCCGAAATGAACGCAGTCTTCTCGATCAAATACATATTCAAACATCGTGTATTGTTGGAACATTAGGAACTCGAAATGTACCTCGCAGGTACACGAAAACTATTGTTAGACGAGTATCAAGCTGTAGTTTGCGCCACAAAACTGTATGGTACCAAGTATACTTCCCCTCGAGTGTCTTCCAAAGCGCTCGTATTTGCATAAACAGAAAATCATCGCAAGGGCCCACAATGGATCCCGCGAGTGCAAACATCGCGGAGTGCATTTAGAGTGTGGGAGGGGTCAGTCCACAAACACGTCCCCGAAAGCACACCGAGGGTCCACGTGAGCGCGCGGATAAAGCCACCCTATGGAAAATCCTCTGCAAACTGTCACCGCGACGAGGCTCGTCCTCGTCCGACGGGACGTCGATTTGAAGGGACGGGAGAGAAAAAAAATCGAAGGCACCTGGCAGCTCAGAAACTGGGAAGAGCGATCGATATAATACCGTCGACGCGCATCGAATGAATGCGACGGCAAACAGTAACTCGGAGTTTCTGTCACGAAAAATGCAAATGGTGACTACTCGAAGGATTTGTCGGATTGACGTGGCACTCGACATGATTTGTGTGTACGTATAATGTAGTGTCGCCTCCCCCCCCCCTCGCTCGGTGCTGTTAATTCGTGAAGCTCTCGAGAATTTCTCAAAGTCCCCCCCGTACGTTTCAGAACTATTAGAGCTCTGATGTCACGATATTCGAATGTACGAGCAGTCGCGCGGTTTAGGATCTTAAGATCTCTGTCACCGCCTCATTTTTCTCTCTCTTTTTTTTTTACTCTAAGCTGCTTGATTCGGGAATTTCTACATACGTTACTAAATCCTCGGACGTCTGACTCGTCGGATTTCCATTTCTTCGGATTCCGCCCGGGTGGTGCGTAGGTCAAAGAATTATTAAAGCGTCACGGTGATTAATTATGTCGAGATTAAACGGATTAGCGGCGAGGATCGGAGTTAAGGGAGTGCGAGTATGCCCTTTGGGAAAGACCGCGTGCGAGAGAGGGTAGATTGAGCGGTCTTCATTACCTGCCGCCCGCTCATTATGCTCTCAGCTTGAATTCTCCTACCTTACCCCAGCTGCCGTCAGCTTCTGCCACGCTTCTTCCGCGCTTGTCTCGAGTTTCCCCGAAGCCGCGAATAATTTCATGGTTCTTTACGGCTGGACCTCTCTCTTTCGAGACAGAGATGCGTTGCGCTAGGCGCTAACTATACAACAATTTTTAAGGTAGCAGAACGGAAATGCAACGGAACGCGGGTGATGCAGATCTTTTTGTCGGAACGCGGAAAAGTTATACTTGATAATATCACAACAGCGCGCAGCGAGAGAAGTCGGAGCTTAGTTATTAATGGCATAAAATATTAGTTGGACAAAGTTGTACAGACCTCTCTCGCGTCTCGAAGTTTCATTAATCAAAATCTGAGACGCGATGATTAATACAATTTTGCTAGTATTTACGCATCTGAGAAATACAGAGAGGAAAGCAAAAGCTAAACGGCAGTGCGGAGGGACTAAACTAAATAATAATATACGTTCAGGAGTAATCCTTCCATTATTTACCGTCAACATCTGCGGAGAGCTGTAACGCGTGAGTTAATTATTCCGGCAATTACTTCGCCCACCTATATTAATTACGATAGCCCTAATCAAACGTAATTCGAACGAGCGATATTTTATCATTTAATCCGCGCTTCGGATTACGTGGACCGATTAATAACGCGATTACGATCGAGCGGTCTAAGCTCGGGTGATATTTCATCGTTTGATCCAGCGACTATCCCGGACGCGGGGTAATCGCGCGGGCTCTATTACGACTCTAACCGGTCGCGTATATAATGTGCAAGGTGTAGCGCCGCATAATCATCGCGGTGGCGGCGCGGCGGCGAGCTAACAGGTATAATCGCCCGTTGTTGTCCGTCATTCCCCAAGATAGCTTCCATCTCGAGAGAGCGTCCGCGAAGTCGTCCGGAGCGGCCTCGCAGGCAGCCCGCTCGCCATGGAGGGTCACCTCGCGGGAAGGAGGGGAAGAGAAGGAGAGAGAAAGAGAGTAAAGGGAAGAAGAGAAATCGCTGGTCGGACAAGAAGCGCGCACACCTGACCATAGAGAAACGACGGGCGGACCTGCGGAGTGTACCTGCTGGAACAAAGGTTTAGCTAACCGCCCGTCGTCATTGGAAGCTGAAACGCACACACGCGCGCGCTCGCGCGCGCCTGTATAAAAACGTACGCGCACAGGTAGCCGAGAATATAATCACTGTCCCTTTCCTTAGCGTCTCTATTAGCGTCGCCGGATGACGCCGGGCTCGGTCCCGGTTTCTGAAAACGATATCGTTCACGGGAAGCGCGGAATGTGTCCCTCGATTTCTTCGTTTTGGATACCTCGGCGTCGAGAAAGGGTTTTATATCCGAGACGGGAGAGAAGGAGGAGGGGGAGGGCGGGCGAGATCGATTCCGGAGACGTCGTAAGCACACCCCGGCCTGGAAAAGATCTTCGCGTGCAGCTAGTCTCGGAATTGAAGTCGAGGTCTCGTTAGTCGATCCTCCCGAATACGAGACGCGCAACCGGAGTCGTCCCTTCGGAACATTAGACCGTCCGCTTCGCCGTACGCTTCTGTGAATTCCGAACGATCGGGAGTAGATCGTCGAAGGAAAACGTATGGACATCTTAATATTAAGTCGGGAATCGTCGGACAGGAGGTTCTTGCGAGAGATAAAGTAAAGACAAAGATATGCAAATTTTGTGTAAGGATTTATGAAGGATACTCTAACTGGAGCGTGCAAGAGAATGCCGAGGGAGAGAGCTCAGAAATTTTAGTATCTTCTTCAGGTTACCGTTGAGATCTCTCGGAGACGTCTATACGGCAACTATGTAAATCCGGAACAAGTATTTTACCATATAAACAGGGTACACTTTCCGTAAAGTTAAAGTCACTTAAGATTTTATTTTTAACGAAGCGTTTGCAGAGAACGTGCAATTTATTGCATCATTTCTGGATACACGTGCTTCCGCGATTTTATGACAATGTACGTGTGTACTGCGTTATTAATATGTGAAAATGTAACAACAAGCAGAAAAGATTCGTTCGTGTTCGACGTTAATACATCCTTCGCCTTTTCTCATTCCGCCAGTGAAACCTCTTATTTCCGAATCTGTCGCTTTTCGCGCGGAGCCTTCGCGGCACGAGATCCGAGAATCGAGAATATCCAGGCTTGGCTTTCGTTTTCCGGAGCGCCGTCGTTTGTTTTGTTTAAAGCCGCGCATGTTGCAGCTCCGGTAGGCCGCGCTCTTGCTATCGCGATAGCGTAATCGAGTTATCGCGACGGCGCGCCGTCAACAGAAATTCTCCCGCGTACGAGGATAACGTCCAGGGTACGTATATATACGTAGAGGGAGGGAAGACAGAAAGAGAAGGAGAGAGTCTGGAAGAGCCGGTCGGGAGAGGACTCGATTTTCTACTACTAGGAGGGTCGACGAGCTTTTAACCGACACGTACGGCCCCTTTCTTTCCGTGGACACGACTCGTCCACTACGTGCATATTGCGTACGCCGGCCCTTTCGTAAGCGCTATATTATCTTTATGTGCCCCGACGACCTTACCTTTTGCTTATTCAGGGTTTTATTAATGCGCTTGAATTTACTCCGCGACCGGAATAAACCCGGCGCATTGATGCCGGCCGTTCCTTTTTGCGATCGTATAGAGCGATATTATATGAGAAGCTGTAATGGGATCGTACTGTATAAACCATGAAAACTATACGGTCATTTAACAGTAATGATAAACTAAATGATTATTTAAGACAATTCTGATGTACCTATTGAGGAATCTGCAGAAATAATTCTTCAATAAATTCTTCAAGAAAATTATTGCAAGATTATAAAGGCTTTCAATTAAAGATTTAATACTAAATAGAGTAAAGATAGTGTTTCTCAAAACAAAATTTTTCTAGTCGTTATATTTTTGTGGAAAACTTTGTCGTCAAAATTAAACTTCAGAATATTATGACATTCCCGTATTCCCTGACAATCAATCCAAATCATTACAATATCAGTGAATTTTGATCTCTCTCGAGTGTCTGGCTCGCGCTTGCGACAGAAAGTTATTACAATCCTCATACGTCGACCGCGGAGCTTCACAAGAGCATCGCTCGAGAATGGTGCACCGCTATTATCCTCCCCGGCAGGCTCGATCATCTCGTCTCGCGAACGATAACCCATAATTTCCCCCTCCTCTTCCATCACCTGCCGAAATCACGGGTGAGACGGCAAGCCTGTTATTGTTGCCTCGCCAGCCGTGCGATTACGTCGACACCGGAATTAGGTTCGCGGGGGGTTTTGTTTCCCCGATCCACGTGGCCGACCGCCTTCCTCTCGCGCGCGCCGAAGTCGCTCTGCCTCCATTTAACGCCCTTGTACACGGGCGAGAGAGCCTCGAGACTTCCGCCGCCGTCCGTTTTACTTGAATACAAGCCGAATACAATGGGAACCCATCACCGCGGTAGATCGGGAAACAACCCGCGGCCCGCTCGTTAGTCCGAGAAACACGAAGATTTCAGAGGTCGGCCGATCGTATCGTCTCGCGACGAGAGGAGTTTCCAGAGACGTGTAATCTCTTCACGGCGCGCAGATGACGAATGCTTTTTTTACAAAATAAAACCGTATTCGTGCGGTTCCGCGGAATTGCATACAATTCTGTACGTTTTGTTACACGAAGAGAAAAGTGTAGGTATAATATATAGGTATAACATCTTTCCGGTTTTGCAATTTTAGACGTTCACTCGGAGTTCCAAGTATTTTTTTTTCTTTTTTTTTCTTACGGGAAATGGAAAAGTACACACAATTACGAAACTATCTCGTTACCAATCCTTTGTCTCATGCTGTCCGTGATATTTTTCGCTTTCGCTATATTATCGTTTTAATCTAACTTACGTCCCTCACTATTTCTCCCTTTCTCGCAACGTCGAATTCGTGACTCGATCATCGAAATAATGTCAAAAATTCCAGCTGGACACGTCTACACGCCCGCGTCACGTACATCCCCGGGAGACGAGCCGCGCTCGATCCCGTCGCCGCGCCCGACGCCCGTCTTTAATTTCTCGATAGATTTCGCGGTCGACGCCGGCGGTAATCACCAATTTCGCCCGATACCGCCGTATTTAATTAAATCACACCTCGGCGCGGCGCGGATCGACGCGACGTATCGACGCCGGGGAGACGTCACGCGCGGAAGGAGGAGGACACATGGGGTGAAAAATGAAACGGGGAGAGAGTATCACCTTTCCCGTTCTCGTCGCACGTGAAACGTGCACGAGCGATCCGACGGATAGTGACAAGTACACACGTACACACACACACACGCGCATACAGACGCGCGTGTAACGATAATGCCGCGACCGGCGCGAGGAGCACGTTTCCCAGTGACGCATCCGGATCCTCGCTGTCCGGATATTTCTAATTTTCTTCGTTTCCACCGTCCACCTTTACGATGGGTACGTGAATCGTGCGCGAGCACGATTGCCGCCAGATCGACTTTCCGAGTGGGTGTAATCTATGTTTTCGTCTTCCCTCCTAATTTCGCCTTCGTTTCCTATTTGGGTCGGCGTTGCGATTCCGAGATCGTAAACTGAGATCAAGCGGCCGGAGTTTTCTCTCCTATTGTCTATTTTCAAACAATTTAAGAAAATGTAATATAACGTTCGAAATAAATCCTTTTATTTTAAGTCCGTCCGTTCGAAATAAATCCCTTTATTTTAAGTCCGTCCGTTCGAAATAAATCCCTTATTTTATTAAGACAAAGATCTCGATACGATTGCACTTCGCGATTGCATTCTCTCGGAGTTGACTTTAGTTGCGACAACTGCTTCCTGTTGCCAGGTAAACTAGTTGCGCCAAGTACGCTCCACTTTTACTGCAAAAATGTTTCTAATCTCCGGCCGGTCTGCCCGCTTTCAACGACGACATCCGCTGTAACGTGTTACATTCACATTGCCAGAGCAAGAGAGGTAGATAAGGAGAGAGAGAGAGAGAGAGAAAGTCTATGTACACGAGTCGATTCCGCAATAGCACCTCAAGTCTAAATCAGACGGTCTCTAATAAACTGTATTCATTTACTTACGTTCACTTTCTAGAACATTTCAATAAAGAAATCTCTTGATTTTTCATGAGTTATACCGACGTATAAAAATCGACGATGTACGTGACATGTTCTCTTAAGAAAAACGTCCGTTTAGCATTGTTCGCTCGTTGGGAGTACGTGCCATCGTTCCATCTAATTTAGACTTCACGCTCGTTAACGAGCGGCGAGTCGCGCCTCTCGATCTCGCGGCCGGAAAAGGAGGAGGAGCGCGCGTTGCGCGTTTCTCACACGTATGTGAGACGCGCCACGGGCAGCGTGGTAAAGGATACGTATCTCTTTCGGTCGTTTCCCGTAGCGAGGGATTGTTCTAGGGCGAAAGTACTACCCAGGGTCGCCTCTCTCTCTCTCTCTCTCTCTCTCTCTCTCTCTCTCTCTCTCTCGTGCTGTCCCTTTATAAGTTGAAAGGATGTTGTAACCTCGCGTGGCCTCATGCGGCATAAGCCCGTGCCCGCGACACAAAGCCGGACAATTTCCATAATAATCCGCCGTTCGTCTTTGTGTCGCATTCGGACCCGACGGTCTTTGAGGGCCGGCCATATCGGAACCTCCTCCTCGGAAAACTGGAGCACGAGTGAATCCCGACTGCAAAGCCGGGTTTACGTACGTCAGTGCGTTGAACCTTCTCCAACGTACGTTTCCCATTCAAGCAAAAATTGTGTCTGATATACTGTGCCCCTATCACGGAGCGCCCACATTTCTTTGTATTACATTTGTATACTTTTATATTATATTAACATCAGGCTGCGTTTCGTTAAATTAAATTGGGAACTGTGACTTTCGCAAAAATATCGAAATATTTGCGATACGGCACTCGACTGCTTGCTACCCATCTCGATCATCCCCAGAGAGCAGGTAGCGAAATCCGCCTGGAACCGGTTCGAATATTATTTCACGCACGTCTCCAGATTAAGCGTCGTACTGTCGTATTTCGGGTGGGGGGGGGGGGTCGCGAACGACGAGACGAAAGAGGCCAGGGGATCCTAAATTCCGGAAGAGCTCGCGGTCTCGTGCGAGAGGTTAGTCGCGCGACCTTTTCTTTACGACCTCCCCTCTCCGGTGGCCGCCACCGGGGTTGGCCGAGCACAATCAGAATTTCGAGAATCCCGGGACGTGACTCTCCAGATTTCCGCCTGCCCCTGCTGCCCGGACCTACCTCGATTGCGGGCTCGCGTAACCGCGAGATTTGCTTTCGAATAATTTATAGCGATGCCGGAAAATTCTACATGTGCCCACGTGAAACCGCGTAATGTCGCGACTCCACGCGGTAACGTTCCGGAAATCTCCATGGCGATCTCGATAGTTTATTTCGAAAATGGCTCGGATTTCCAACACGTTTCGAAAGAACATATCCCGCGGTTATTTCGCCGCACGCGAGCGCGCGCGCACTGGAAGTGCGTCATTAAAAAATTCCAGCGAAACGCTCTTTTTCGAAACTTTGCAAAATATTCCGCGCGGAAAAACCCGCGCGTGAGATTAAATCAATGTCAGCCGCAGTTTTTTTCCGGTCTGGAGTTTCGGTTTTCGCAACAAAAAAAAAACAATTCGCACTTCTGAATGTAACATATTTAATTGCAACAAGACACTCTTTTCGCAAGACTTCTCATTCGTTAAATCGCGACGAAGTTGCTATCGCTCTCCGCGCTGACCGATCGAAATCTTCTGCTTTAGTGAGAAAATCGGTCAATTTTCCAGGAGAACGTCCACGGCGACGAAGTCGCCGCGCGACACGGAGCTTTCTCTCATAATACAAGAAAAACGCGTGCTCGCTACTGGGAAACGTTGGGCTTATGGCCTCTTTCTCTCCCGAGAACGTAGGGAAACGGGCGGGGGGGGGGGGGGAGGGAGAGAATATAAGAGGGAAGGGGCAAGCATCATGCTTCCTTGGCTTGCCAGTGCGCGCGACGTAAAGGAGAGTAAGGAAGTCCCGTGGAACCGGTCCGGATTTTATTTCGTGCGCGTTTGTCTTCCGCTTGGATTACGCTCGCGGCTATAAGCGCGGAAGATAAGATACGTCGAGGATACCTACGTAAGGTCGCCGTGACATATGGCTGGCGTACGAGCTCGCTCTTGGATGTCCTCCTTCCTCTCTCCACTCTGTCTCTTTCTCTTTTCTCTTCCATTTGCCTTCTCACTTCGTCATTTCAGATCTCTCTCTCTCTCTCTCTCTCTCTCTCTCTCTCTCTCTCTCTCTCTCTCCTCTTGCTTTGCTTTCCTGCAGAGTCTCATGGTAGTCCCTTCGACCCGTACCCCGCTCTCACTATCAGCCGTGGCGAACAACACGATCAACCTGCTGCCCATCTAACGTTCCTCCTGCGGAAGGAAGCTCGCACCGATGGGCGGATCGTTCGCAAGAAGGATCTGCCCTCGAGCGAGCATCGATCGCTGATTATGGCCTATCGTCGATCACCCGCAAGGCGGATTTAATTGAGTCGATTCGGCGAGAGGCGATTCTCCTGACGATGTTTGGATATTTTATCGCGATCGAATCTATCCTACGCTGAATCTAACGGCTGCAGGGTTTAGGGCTTGACACGGCGGCGTGTCGACAGCGCGGATTTCCTCCATTAATCCGATGGCTTCTAATATCACGAGTTCTTCGCTCTCCTTCTCTCTCTTTTTCTTGGAAATCTTTTTATTCTCATCGCACATTCGCCAATATAATGTCGCCAACCGTTGACGTTTATGGTCATCGCGTGGTTTCGTTCGCAGGCGTGGTCGCGCGATGCAGCACGCAACGCATATCTGTTAAGGATGCCTCCCGAACCTCATGTGCGTTTTCTCCGAATCAAATTCTATACAAGGTGTCCGAGATCGCCCGCGCAGATTCTTGAATTTGTAGAAAAAAAAAATACTTTTTATTTTTAATTGAGCTGGCACGTCAAAATCGCTTATCGATATAAGTGCCAAATATACGCGCATTGTTTTCACAAACGTCGTATAAATGAAACACAATTACGAGGATATTTCCGAAGACACTTGGTAATTAAAATCTAATTAATTCAATAAAAATTTTCGTACAAAGTCATCACGCGATCGACGTTTCGCTTCGATCCGACGATGCGTATCGATTCGTTTCGATACACCGTATATAGAAAACGAACACCATCAGAGAGCGGGTGCACCGGCGGACTTCTTTTTATTATCCTTTCGGGGGAAGAGGGGAGCGGGGGAGAGGGATCGCGTGCGGACGACGGCCGGCATCGGGCGTAATTAAGTGATTATCTCGTCCCGGGGTGGACAGAGAGTCGGTCGGGCCGGTGTATCGCGTTCCGGTCGGCCAATAAAGCCGAGAGCCGTTTTGCCGCGAGCGTCGTTCTCCGTCCGCGGTCGCTTCCACCCGCACCTCCATCGCTCCCCGCTCGTGCTTTTTGCGTCCTTTCCCAGTTTCTGCCTGTTTCCCGCCGCCGTGCCTCTTTCTCCATCCCCCCTCTCCCCCCCCCCTCTCTCTCTTATAACTCTCGACTGAATAGCAGCAATCCGCGTTCGAAAAACATTAACGTGGTTGACACCCGGCAAATCGCGCGATCATTCCGATCCGATCAAAGCAGATTAATTCTTTAAATACGAAGGGGAATACTAAGCACTGATATCTTCTGAGATTTGCTGTTTAAGATACGTATACGTGAGATTTAACACTCGCAAATGATCAGCACATTGTGATTTCGCACGCCCATCAGCAGAGGGCCCTTCGTCGCGTTGTATAATCACAATGATGAGAGGGTACAACGACAGGAAGATAGATAAATGAAAAAGAGAGAAAGCAATATTGAATTTTCAATAAATAGAAATTAAAACAAAAATTTTTACTTTAAAAAGTACACTTTTGTTAAAGTAAAAAGTATCACGACGGTAGTATTTTTTTCTTGATAAAGGTGAACGTTACAATGGATTGCACATTAATTTGGAGGGTGCGTCCCTTGGCGAGCGCGGTAAATCAAGTTTTGGGACGCTTTAAAGGCTCGTTATTATGCGACGAATGAGATTATCGCGTGTGAAGGGGGACACATTTTCCTCTCGACGCCGTAATAATCCCGCCTGAAAATTTTCAACACTCAGCACTTTGACAATCACCGTTGCGCCATTGGACGAAACGCAATTTCGATCATTTCGACGCTGCTTTCGAGAAGATTTTACCCCTTTTTTTACTCCAAATAGACCGGCGCGGCCGGATTCTATTTGCGTACTTTTAATTATTTGTCGGTACACACAAGTAATAGAGCTGTTGCAACAGCTTTTCGCGATAAAAACATGAAATGGAAACGTGAAATGGAAGATCAACGTACCGAACTATAAAAAATCGCGATGAGATTTCCGCGGGAACAAACGGGGCGGGCTTTTCACGCGGCGGTACGGGGTATCGAAATTCTCGTTGCGGAATTCTCTGCGCTAACGACCCCGCGATCTCTCGGCGTTTAATTAAAAGCTAAAAAGTTCCGTTCGATCGATCACAGCCAATGAACTACCGATTTTGCGATTTCCCCGAAAAAAATTTTCGGCGGAACGCCGGCGCGACCGGACGCGACGTGCTTCGCGCGGTAAGCGATCCAATAGCCTCATTTCGCAATAAAACTGCGCGTGGAAAACTCTGTCAAAAATTGAACCGAAAAATTCCGGCGGACCGGCGAACCGCCACTTTGCGCCGCTAAAACCGACAGTTTCATTTCCACGCGTAATCGTCGTCGAATCCGAACGTCGAATTTACCTCGTGCTGACGCGCCCGGAATCGCAATGCCCGGCTCTCGGTGAAATTTTTTACCAAAGAGATCCTTTACAGATAAACGCTCGCGAGCATCTGGTACAACGGCAAGGCAAATATCTGCGTAAACAACAGTTTATTGATAGCGCGAAATTCGTTGATTAAGACAACAACGTTGCGTGAAAAGTGTTTGCGTGATCAAGAATTTCTGGTGACCGGGTCTCTTCTGGAGAAACCAAGGATATACATACAAATTCGATCTAGCGCCATTATTTGACGGTTCCAAGGATGTGGCGAGACCGGGGGAGGGGGGGGGGGAGGAGCTAACCGGTTTGTCAGGTACTAAACTCGCAAAATAAAAACGAATCTACAGCATCCTCACTCCAACCTGGGACGGGCAGGGGGGCCCGCGGGAGCAATCAAAAATCCACAAAACCAACAGTTCCTAGAAATAGCCGGCACGAACGACCCGCGCGCACTCGCGTGTCCGGGCGTCATCGCGTGTCGCGCTGCAGGTCGGCGCGTTAACGCGACCGTGCTGAATTCCTCCCCGTGTCCGGTTGTCTAGCTCTCTGTAATTGCCGGTTTCGCGTGTTAATGTCTTCATGCCGGCGCGGCAGACAAGTGGGAATCGGGGGCTAACCGGTTTGCCAGATGGCACGGTTTTCAACGACAGTCCGCGGCGCGGCTACACGCTCGACTCGGCAGCTCGGCAGCTCGCTTATCACGCGCCTTCGTCGGCTTACGATCGGCGTGGAATTAGCGATCGGCGATAATTACACGGTCAATACTGCCGTATTACGCTAATCGCGCGATTTAGCCGCGGTAAACGGCTACGGCTTTTACTCCTTAAAGAATATCGTACTTGTTAATCTGGACGAGATTCTATAAATATGATACGATAAATATAATACAGAGTAAATTAAGATAGCATATAATGCGTACCATTTCAATTTTACAGTCTTTTCAATTGCACACAGCTTTGAGGTTGAGAAGCGGTTGCTAATATTTTGCGTGCAATTTTTAAAATTTTCAAATGAAGAGAAATATTCAAAATGTAAAAAGTAATTTAAGCTTTGTAAAATATTTGCAACTTTTGAAAATTTATCTCTTCTATACAAAATTTCTATTAACTCGACTATAACTATATACTATTCATAATTTTTATCGCAACCGACGCGTAAACGCGCTTAAGGAGAAACCCGGGTATCAACCTCAGCGACTTTCAATTTCGCGCGACTTTATAAGCGGCACCAGTGTCAATAGATTACCACGGCGAGTGGTGCGAATCCTATGAATTTCATAATAACCGCTCTCGCGTTTAACGAGAAATGGCCCGCGTCAATCTTGCGGCGCATTTAAATCCCGTGTTAACTCGTCTTGAGTTAAGGCGGCCGGTATTTCAGCCACGACTAACGTGCGCGCGCGCGCGCGTGGCCCTCGGGGAAAAAGTTCGGAAAAAATTTGCACCACAAAGGGTGCAAATTTTAATAATGCTTCAACATTATCTCGCAACGGCAACGACGACGGCGAGAACTCTGCGGCGCGCTTCCCTCCCGGCATCTCCCCGCTCCCTTCTTGCGCCAGGAGTTTTTCCCAGCGCCCTGCTGGCGCGATCCCGATAGCGCGGCGCACCGGATGTTCCTCGGGAATAACGCGGCCGGAAGAATCCAGTCAGGCGTGAGCGAGGAGAGGGAGGAGGGGGGAGGGGGCGAAGGGACGGACGGGGGTTCGATTAATCGAGTTAGTTGTTCGCGATTTTCCAGCGTCGGGAGGGAACGCGGCGATGTGGCTCAGACGACGTATTATTCAATACAATCCGACGGCGGGATGAGAGACGAGGAGAGGGAAGGAAAAAAAGCGATGAGCATCGACGTGATGAAGCCAGTTTCGCGGAAAGCTCCTTATCGAGGGCGGCGTGGGACGAATTTATTCGCGCCTCAACGACTTCGAAACTGTAATCCACGGGACCGCCCGCGCCGCCGCTCTCGGCCATCTTCCCGCCGATCGCCCTGAGAGTATATTTTCAAATGCGTCTCGCTGTGTTTCGTCGCCGCGACGGGAGAGACGCGAGACTTCGTCGGCAGTAAGTTTTGTTTTTACCTCTCCGAAGTTCCCCTCCCCCTCTCTCCCACGTTTTATATTCCTCTCTTTTAATAGGATGCCGTTCTTAATTACTCCTGAGTGGCTTACGCCGCGCGATCGGTTGTGAATTATCGCAGCGTTCCGCGGAAGTTCTCTAATGAGCGAGGATTAAACCGAGCGATGTATGCGGCGTAATCGATATAAATCCCTCTCGCAGTTTAATTCACGAAAACTCCCATCTCTCATATTAATGCCAGTTCCAAACTAACCAAAGAGAAAAAGAAATCAAGGTAATGTAATGGTTGTGGCAAAATCGATTCGCAAAACAATAACCTCTACACGAGGGGCTCATCCTCGCAGTTCAGGAACACAACAATGTGTTTTTACGCACTCGCGCTCTCATGCAGTCATGTTATGAAAACGTCTTTTGCAAATCGTGACGAGATCTACGCTGCCCGTGTACACCCGGTGGGGGGTGCACGAGCGAACCGTAAAGTGTATGCAAGCCGATACAAAAGCACCACCCCCCCCCCGGGGGTGCCGCGCGCGGGAAAGAGAAAACGCACATGCGTGCACGCGGAGCGCAGACTTCGCGCGATAATGCGCGCGCGAATCACTTGGACCGGAAATTCCGTAAGATAGGCAGACGGCGCGCGCGAACGGAGGAACGGAGCGAACGTTAATTCCATTGTCTTCGCGGCGAAACGGACTGACTGCTGCCGAGAGAATGGCGCGGCTTTCGGTGCCATTAAACGCCAACGTATCCGCACCGAATTATATTATAATAACAATGTGCGATGCTAATATTCAATGGACCGCGCGCGCGACACGCCGCTTGAAATGCTAATGCGTCGCAGCATACCCGCGACAGCGGAAGAGCTGCGCGAAAGAGAGATCTTTTGTTTACGTGTGCAGACTCTTCTGTTTTTTTAAATAATACCTATAATAATCGATAATGTTTGGGTCTTAGGTTTTGACAATATTTACTTGAATTTTAATGATATTTACTTATTACAACTCAACAATTATTGAATATAATATAGTGACTTATCGCGCTGGTTTTTTATTACTTATTAAGACATCTATAATATAAATTGTCAGTCGAGCGCTAAATTAGTATAGATATCAAAATGACAATGTTAGTTTATATATGTTTAATACTATCGTAAATCAATTTCCAGCTCCAACAAGAGTAGCAAATAATATATATTTGTATTCTTAACACACGTATTTTTCACAATTTCCTCGCGGTCGCCAAACATTTTTTACGAGAAGAAAGATAGAAATATAGATCTAACAGTATTGCACGTCTCATTATACGATATGTTCCTAAGAGATAGCACATGGCGTTATCATTTTAGATATTCGCGTTACATACGAACCCGCATCTCGCATAATCCGTATAGCTGCATCCGCGAGCTCGTTCGTGAAGAAAGCATCTCGCGAACTCCATCGTGCTGTCGCGTTACTTACTCTCACGCGCGATTCCAACTCGGAAGAGCTCTCGGCGAGAGAGAGAGAGAGAGATATGTAGAGAGAGGGGCAGACAAACGCGTGCTGCACGTTTGCGAACATTAATTCCCGCTACCAGTGGCGGCTTCTGAAGATTCGACGAAACCGCGAATTAGACGAGACGTGCCTGCGGATGAGGCAGCGCGTTAATCCAGTTGTTCTCCAAGTCAGCGCCGTCTTGGTACAAGCCTCTCCCTCCCTCCTCACCCTGCTTCTATTAAATCAATGCGCGTAAGCGATGCAATGGCGGGCATGCGTTAAACTTCTATATCCTCCACTAATCTGGCTGTGTGTACTATAGTTTGTGTCTGAGACACGCACGATTAGTGGCACGAGCGATGCGATAATGCTAGTGATCATCGGTGAGAGACGGTGGGAATGTTTCTAAGTGCGCCATTCGTAATTGTGTAATCGAACGTTGCAAATACGTTCGTTCTTACATCGAACGCTTCCACATTAATACGTCGACTGATATGAAATAATCTAATCGATTCTTCGACATCTGAAATAAAGGGTAATATAGAGTTTAGTTTGATACCAGTTTAAGATACAACATCAACGTACACAGATATTAAACCGTACATTAATTTCGATTATATTAATTACACGTATTGTTTGATGTTATTCTAATGCTTTGCTATCACATAATAAAAGCTTATCAATGATGACACTGGCATCAATTTTGAAAATTTGACGTTCTTAAGACTGTTTTATAGACTTCTACTGTGCCGTACATCGAAAATAGTGCGTCTTCCGGGATCATTTAACGAATTCTGTTTTTATATTACACACGGCAGTCCTCTGCCTAGTTCACTCTATCAGCGGTCTAACGCGTACCGTAAAATACACTGTGATGTAAACGCGCAGGATGGATGCACTTCCGGGATATTATGTACGTGAGGGATGCGAATGCGGTCACGAAATGACAATAATGCGGCGGCGTTGGGAAGCGCTGGAGGGTTTGGAGAGCGTGTACGCGAATATCTGCGCTACGAGAAGCTCGCGATGGAATGTACTGTGCGGCGCGCGTTATCTCATCGTGAGGGTTTTTTTAATCACACATCAACGATAATTGGTGTTGAATGAAAAAAAAAGAGTACACGTCGAGAGAAGGGTGCACGCGCGAATTGTTAAATATTATCTTACGGGATTTACTGCCAGTGGGGTGTGTGCGTTGCATATAATATGGCTGAGCTATGTTTAAAATATTTCCCATGGTGGTGGAACAAATCGAACATCGGCAACGCGGTCAGCGGTGCTCAAAGCACGAAATGGATATAACCATGGAGATTATCTAGACCATCTAGAGTTAATTTTCAAAGTTAATTAATTTTAACTCTAGAAAAGAGAAAAATTATTTTCTACGTCTAGAAAGATAAAAAAACCTACAAAGCGAATCTAAATCGCAAATAATCGATGAAGCTTTTTCTCGGTCGAAGATAAAATCTTGATTTGCCAACGCAAGAAAGGCATGTAATGCAACGATTGTCATTGTTCAATTTTATTGTTCAGTTGATTGTATACGTGAAAGGGATTGACGATGATGAAAGTGAATTTGGCGGTCGGACAAACGACCTGCGCGTCGTCGTTGTAGTTTTCAGGGGCGCGGCATGCCGAGCGCCGAGCCATTCCCTGTGAAAGGGTGTCTGGCACTCTCTCCCCGCCAGAAAGTACCGCGGAAACTGAAACTCCGTCCAGCCGTCGTTTATTTATGTATGAAACCGTAGCCTACGTACACCGCGTTCTCCCGGTTCCCTCTTTCCGTTGTGTTCGGCTTCTCCGCTTCGTGCCTTGTGTCCACGAGCGAACTTGTGCGTTATTCATACGTCTCGGCTGAATGATGAGCGACGTCTATCCCTTCCGCGCCGCGCCGCGAAAACTTCGCCGGGGAAGTCGGAAAGTCACGAACGCGCCTTCCATCATAACGGGGCTAACCCTGAAGAGCGTCGGGCGCGCCTCCCGAATGAGGGAGTAGCGGCTTGAGGCAGTATTAAAATTTCGATAAGACAACAAATTTCTACTGTTATGAAGAAATTGCGAAAAATATAAATTACATGTTGTTATTAAATATTTAAAAAGATCCATGATTTATTATTAATCATTTTCTACTGAAATTGACTCGAATCATTTTGAATAATTTATCGCACGTGTATTCCAAACAATTATAGAGATCTTTACAAGCGTAAAAAAATTATTAAAAAAAAATACGAACATTAAAAATTTCCTAAAATTTCAATAATATACATATAAAATTCATTTTATAATTGTAATAATTATTAGAAAATTTACTATTAGCGCTACTATATTTCTAAATTGTCGATTTCCAAATTTTTTTCAGTAAAATACATTAAATCTGATAGAGAATAAAAATGTGATAATGAAAAAGTAGAAGTTTAAAGAATTCCGGTCACTGGATTTTTATGGATAAGTTTCGCAGAAGAAGTGCGCTGCTCAGAGAACCGCTGGCGGATTTAATCGCGCGTTTACGCGCGTCTTATTTACGCTCAATATCGCCGGTACTCCCGGTACTCCCCGTGATCGCCGGAAGCGCGAATTCATGAATTGGATTTTCGTTGCTCGCTCGGCACACGTTGCTCGCCGCGCTCGCGGGTGTAATAACGCTCGTCGCGTCAGCTTGAAAGCAAACGAAAATAACTCCCGAGGCTCCGATGGGATGATGCTATTTCGCTAACCGAAAACATTATTTAAACTTTCGCATCCAGCCGCATATCGGCCGCTTATATCAGCCGTTTGCGTCAGTAAATTCAATTTTGTAACTCGTGAAATGTGCAGCAGAGGCGCATCTGGTACCCTAAAATTATTCGCTGTTGTTATTCGATGAACCAAAAATTTGCCAAACTCAAGTTATCGCCGTAACTTTACAGGATTTACCCATTTAAAAATTATTTAAGTTAAATATATGATCCGTTTAAGTTATCTAATTTATCTATTGTGGTTTAATTTATATAATTCTGCAATTCCATTTATGAAACAATTCGAGATAATGAATAATTTTACTTGTATCTGCCTTCCACTGTGCGAAGAATGAAAAAATTTTAACTGAATATATTATTTTTTTCTATCTTAAAATTCAATGACAAAACATAAGGGAAGAAATTAAAAAATTAATTAGAACGGATAAGGAACTGTTCTTTTACATTAGCACTTGAAGATGTCAGAAATTATGAACTGCTCATTCGGAGCGTCGATTGAACTCAATGAGCTTAATTTAATTCGTGACTAGTACGTCGATTTCGAGGAAAAACGTGAGAGAGCGAACGTCGATCTTCGGCAAAAAAAAGACCGAGACCATTTGGAGGACGGAAAGTACCGCACGGGATCGGCGGGAACCGCGTATGCCACCGTCTGGACGCAAAGTGCATTAGCGTCGCAAGTCCAATGCGATTCCGCAAAACCGACGCGTCGCGACGCCGCAACTGCGGCTTCTCGCAAAAAGTCGCGGGAACTCCGTCGATCGGACGGACGGTAAGAAGCACCGACCTGCAGGGTCGACGAGTGAATGCATCATCGGGGGCGATGGTTAATCGTTCGCTTCGCGAAATACGTCGCGGAGACTTCATCCACCCTGTGGCGCGTGGGAAGTTTTGGCCGTCCTAGTTCGCATAATCCCTCCGCGGAGTGACGACTGCCGCTTCCGGGCTGCAGATAGATTTACGTTTATATCGTGGATTTCGGATGGAATGAAGAGCTTAATAATTTTCGCGCGATATATCCCCACTTACCACATCGTACAGGCAAGTCGCAGCGTTGGAGATTTCGAACGTGTAATGCAGCGGTGTTGCTGGCGAGAGGCCTTCGTGGGTCTTTAAAGTAATTACTGTAACTACTGACGGTGACCACACTGGCTTATAATTGTTAGTAAACTCTCCAAGTCGCGTCGGCTTTTGTAAATGGATAATCTCTAGAAAGCTATTTCCATTAAAAATATTCCGGAAATGTAAGAGAACTTTAAACTATGACGATGAAAACTAGCATAATTATTTAATTTGTTTTACAAATTTTCCTAAAGTATTTATCACGCATGTGCAATTATTGCTATAATTATTGGTACAATCTGGAGAAGTTAAAGAGCAAAGAATCGTTTCAAGACGTGGTTTTTGGAGTATCCCGAATGTTGAAGGATGTCGACGAAGCATTGACAAGTAAATATCGATCGTACGTACATATCTTTTTATCGCGGCCGCAACGAAAATGCGAAGCAGACGCCAGGCGACGTCGGCGGAGAACGACGACGAAGCCGAGGAGGAAGAAGAAGCGGTCGCGGATAAGCGGACGAGCAACGTTGCCGCCGGACAGAGTGAATTATGGGACAATTAGTTCCGGCAGATATATAAGCCCCAGACTCAGAACCGAGCCGCTCCTTCCCGCGACGGCCCGCTCTATCCTCGCCCTCGTATATCCTCTCTTCCTGCCGATTCGCTGTTTGCCCGGGGGAGGAGCAGAGGGGGGAGGGAGAGAAAGAGGACTTTGCTTGCCGAGTCTTTGGGGGGAAAGCGCTCGCGAGAGCCCGAGCTTTCACGCGTACCCGAAAGCTAAGGAAAGGCACTGGACGACTCGTTAACCACCGACGCAACAGCTCTTTGTGTCTGGACCGCGTCTGGTTTCTTTTGTTTTTTTCCTCCCCCCCCCGCTTTCCCGCTGCTTCCGCGCCGTTTTGCACAGCGCACGCTTCTGTACATGGATATTTTTCACGAATCCCGCTCGAGAGAGAATCGTCCTTGTACGCGGAAAGACCAAACGACCGGAAATACGCGGTTTCCCGGAATTAAAAGATTCGAGGGTCTTAAAATCCCCTGATATAAATTAACTCTTCTAATACAAATGATCTACAAGTTTAAATCTATCTGAAACTAGATTTGTAATTAAAATTGTCAAAGTTTCGATAAGGTTACAGCTAGAGTATACTTAAAAGAAACTTCAATATGTCCAAATTTTAAAGCATCAGTATCCAAAAATTTAAAAAATCAGAAATTTTGCAAAAAATCTGCATATTATGCGATTATAAAATTGCAACATCGGATGTACATTTTCAAAATTATGTAGATATAATTATAATCGACGGGTATTTTTTTTCGAGAAATTCGCGAAATAATTTAAATCGCTGTAACAGCGTCAAAGGAACATTTTGATTAAAGAATGCGGGCGCGAAAATCTCGGAAGAAGATCTCTTTCAGGATTAGCGACGGGCAGATCTCAAAGCGTTTGCGGTTGAGCCCGATCGGGCAGATGTGGAGCGCTTCGGTGAACGTCTTGTTCAATTATGCAGCAGCCCGAAATACCTGTCCGCTGACGAGCTCGCCGTCTTCGGGCCCGGAACGCGCTTGTAACCGCCGGGATGATCCGTTTCTTGGCGACACGCGCGATCTTTGGAATTCCGAGCACGATGTGCAGAAGCGTAAATAGCCGGACGAATTCGGACCCCGCAGCCGGGCGATCGCAATCCTGCCGCTTAATTCGTCAGTTGACATCGTAACTTAGATCTCGTTTAATCTTAATTAAGGAGCATGATTTTATTAAGTAAATGTTACTAATCTGAGTTCGATCGGGAGACCGACAATTCCAGTCTGTGAAATTGCGCTCCATGTGTTAGCAGTTTACCGTGAATAATATGATAGGTATAACGCTTGCAAATATTGAAATTACTAAAAAAAAAAGTCTCATCAATAGATTAAATTAAACTTCGTGTTTATGTCAACTTATTACAAGATATTATATTATTTTTCTAAAACACAGGTTTTTTTGATGAAAATTATTTCTTAAGAAAATCCGTCGTGATAACAAAAAATTTTCTTGGACTTGGAATATAACTTACAATCAGATATGATTTTCTTTCAATGCGATAAATTATAAATCGATGCATAATATTCGCCAACAATAAAATCCTTTAACTCTCTCAATCTCATAAAACTAAATCATCCTCCCCCCTCCCCTCCCAGCGCAACTTTACTGCGAAGAAACCAATTTCCAATTTCGTCGGGGCAGCTGTTACTGAAGAGAAGCGCGGTCGACGGACAGGTTTCAGTACGTCATATCGTATTTAATAAAAACGCGCCTGCTATATATTCGTTGCTACGCAAATAAACTCGATGCACGCTCGATCCGGGCCATCGGCAATCCCGTTAAATTTCCGCGAATGGCCACCGAAAAGGCAATCAGCGTTCCCAACCATCGACGTCGGACTTTATCTGCGTCGCGGGATCATTGGCGCGCGTAAACTGCCGTAATAACCCGTCGGATGACGAGGAGGGATCGTTCGTCCATCTTCCGGGTAACAGCGGCCGCACGCTGCCGCAGTTATTAACGGCGGTTTGGTAATTCCGACGGCATTCTGCGGGGCCGCGTATTGTAGAAGTATTTTCCATTTTCGCGTACACTCGTTACACATCGATCTCTTAACGCGAATCGACCGTATCGAATGCTATCGCGGAGAAAACTGTCCGTCCATATAGGTATATGTCGCGTGTTAGATTTTTTTTTGACGCGAGCTATATTTCGGTGCTGTTAAAAATAGGTATTACGGAACACGAAGAAGATACGATCTTAGATATTTTTCGAACACTCCATGCATATTTAATGAGGTTGAAACTTGAGCCCGTGAATTATACCACGTTCAAATAAAAAATAAAAAATTTTCTCTTAATACGTAGCGTAAGTTATTTTCTTTACCAGTATATGTTAAAATGTTAATTATTTTACAGAACGTATTATTATTGGCGATCTCTCACAAAGAATTAAAATCGTAACGATTTATTTTTCACTCGATATCGCCTTTCTGGAGTCCCGATACCTCGTTAATACGGCAGCTAAAGCACTGTAATACCAGATGAATTTTGCGTCCCAGCGAAATGTCGATACCTCAATACAACCGCAGTGCCGCAAGTGTCTCTTGTAACTCCGCTATACGGATTGAAAATTGCGAGT
>NW_012026987.1:2491282-2513764 GCF_000956235.1 Wasmannia auropunctata
GCCGGCGTTTAATATTTTAATCCCCCGCCGTGTCGGAAAACGTTACGCGAAATCCTTTCTGATGTTAAGCATTCCGTCGCCAAATATAGTCGCGTGATAGCTTCAAGCCGTCGTAACACCCCAGTAGTGTTCTCGACATTTAGACATATAAATAATAATTAGATTTTCCGGAAGAAAAATTAATGGTACAAAATTTAAAGTATACGAAATAAGCGTGTCCCGCTTTTTCTGTGACAGTCATATTAATTTCGTCGTCCAATGCTAGAATTAACGACGCACCGGAGTGCGCTATAAATCATATTCATCGAATGTGATGGAATATGCGGCTACATGTCATATTTCTCGAAACTTTTTTCACTGTGTCACCGATATAACTATAGCTGTCCGTCACACGGATGGATTTTGACGGGGGGGATTAATCAGGGAATCATGAAATTAGCTGTCGTCACTTTTCATCTTCATCATACAAAATTTGACGCACGCGCGCGCGCGCGCGCGCCCGCGTCGGTCAATCGCCATCGTGTTTTATTTGCAGCGTATGAATAAATAGCGACGCGGAACGCGGCACGGTGGATCGCGCCGAATGCGCGCGACAGTTGTTCGCGATGTGCAGTGTTCATAAAGTACGATTAATCCCCTCGCGTGCAAATCTCTCCGCAGCAGTACGCCAGATTTCGCGTTAAAGATTCAAAGCAACAGCAATAAAATATTACACAATAATTGAGGTTGTCAGATGAAAAAAAGGATTTGTGCGTGTCATCAATCTTCAGGTTTATACGAGGGCTAAACCATCCAGAACTCGACTGCAGAATCGAATATGACATCATCCCAGAATAAATTTTTATGAAATGGCGAGAGTTATTCCGAGAGAGAGAGAGAGAGAGAGAGAGAGAGAGAGAGAGAGAGAGAAAGGAGACAAATACAGAAGAGAAAGATTAATATTATTCAGTGTAAAAATATCCTTTTGTGCAAAAATACAAGTAAATTGCTTCTAAAACGTTGCAGTTTGGTTGTTGTATTAATTTACTGCGTCGTATTTGTGTTAGTTTTGGAACATTCCTTTTTTCTTCGTTTAAAGTTGAAGATGGGTCCTTTGTCCTTTGGTACATTCTGCAAACTTTCTTCCCAGGTTGTTCTTGTCCGGCTGCTGGTATCAATGAACGGCGCCACACTTCCACAGGTAACTCGGAATCTGTTAATTAACGCGACCTCGAGGAAACTCGAGTTCCGGAACATGAATCGGTGTGTTCTCGAACTACCGAACTCGATAATCTCGTTCTCTCCCGGTTACACCTCCGTCCGTCCACCTCTCCTCCTCCGCCGCTCGCGAAATAATACCGGAGATGACTTTTTGCGCGATAGTATCGGGCTGCCAGGAAATCTTTCTACCGGTCGTATCAATTTCTCCTTCCGACTTTCGGTCTTCGCGTTATAAGTCGAATAAAATCAGTGCAAATCAGTGCAAATCGCACCGTCAGAAAATAATAATTACACGCGGAAAAAAGTGTACGCGATTGTAAATCGGAATTCTTTCTTTTCTACAAATGAAACCTTGACCCCTATGACTTCGTTTAAAATACAGCATTCATTTATATCTGTTCAATTCGTAAATAGAAAGAACCAATTAAACTCACATTTATTTAAAAAATTATTTAAAAAATGAAATTAGTATTACCTCCAAAAATATTCACTTTATGCATTCAAAAAGATTCGCGATTATTTCCGAAATCTAATGTTCGAATTTCATCAGTTTCCGTGCGGACCGATGTTGTCCGGTGTTTTCACGTTTCTCGACTGATTGCGAGTGAAGGTCGATCTCGAGTATGCTTCCGTGGAGCTTTGCTCCGATCAGTCGACTCCGATGACTCTCCCTTGAAAGCCGTGTCAATTGCAGATTGCACGGCGCGTGATTCTAGCGTACGGGAACGCGCGACGCAGCGCGGCTTAACGACAAGCGTCCCGCGTACGATGTCTGCCTATAATTAAGCTGACAAGGTTTGACGACGTACGAGGGCATGGAACAATGGCCGGTCGGACGGTCGGCTGGTTGGTCGGTGCATGCTGTCGATGAAGAGAGAGAAAGCAAGTATAAGAGAGACGAAAGAGAGAGAGGCAGAGACGAGGCCCGCAACGTCACGGCCGTGATGCGTGTCACGCGACATGACGCGGCCGTGTCACGCCAAAATGTACTCCGCCTGACGGCCGACGAGTGCGACGACACGTCGCGATTATTTATCGCGCATCGGAAAGCCGCCGATCGCTGGCATCGACCCGCTGGGTTTGTCCGAAAGCCTCTCTCTTTCTCTCTCTCTTCATCTCTCTCTCTCTCTCCCCCGGTCCCTCCGCCTCTCCTGGTGGGATGGAATGGTTAATGGAATTACACGGGATATCGCGCACCATCGGGACATCTTGGATAATTCCGTTAACGAGGCAACTGCGCTTTAATGACAGATACCGGATTTTAATGACGGATATCGCGAAATCGCTTCAAATACGCGACACGGTGGTACACAGCTCGATACGCGCGCGAGGTAAAATCGGCTTTGTGCCATCGGGCTATGTGAAGGGGAAGCATCGAATAACTCTTTATTAATTTTAAGTGAGTTTTTCGAGCGATGAAATTTTGATTCTCGTTTATCCGGCACATTATAGCCGCTTTTAATCATCGGCGAGATGGGAGGGGGAGAGGAGGGACGAAATCTCGCTGAATTTCGCCGAGAGAAAAATTAACTTCAAACGATACACGCGAAGAAAACCATCGCTGAAGTATGCGTCAGTGGTTTTGTAACCGCATAAACCGTCTGTAATTATTTTCATCCGGTGGATTTACGGACGCATTCCGCGAGGTCGCGGTGAACAAGCGTACAAAGCGAGAGGAGGAGAAAAAAAATATGCGTATATACCGGCGCGCTTTATATCGCGGACGAAAACTTGAGTGAAAATGGCGATGGGAGAGATGGCCGGCGTTTGAAACGCGAGATAGGATATGTAATTTATATCGCTGTTTTATTGCGAGAGAGAACGACGTGGAGAAGGGCGTTGGAATCTTTTTACGCGCATTTTTTGCATGTAAATACGGTCGCTTTTGGCGCGCGAGTCGCACTAGAGAACGGCGCGCGGGCGCGCGCGCGCGCACTCGTAACTCTGGACACTCTCGCACATAGAATGCGATAAACATGTAGAAAAATATGACGAGAATGCCACACGGTTACGTCGCACTAATTATTTTAGATGTAATACATGAATGTTTATTCATTAGGCATTACGCAATAGCTGGATTACAACGCCAGAGTGCCTGCTATAATTAAATCGTACAGAAAAATGCGAAATTGCAACGGAACGGACAAAAATGAGGAAAGACAATCTGCCAATCTTAATAATTTTATTATTATTACGTTATTACTTAATTTTTCAGTGTGACATTTCCGTTTGTTCCTTACCCGTTTCAAATGATATCTTGAAATATCTATTTAAGAAGCTACACGATTAATGTGCTTAATGTGTTCAACGACAATATAATAAAGTTAAGCTGAAATTTTCATTGCAGAATAAAAAATAAATTTGTTTCGTCACTCTTCGAACGTAAAGGACATGGAATTTTTTTTCAACGTGATAGCTAGATCGTCAACGCGCAGATTATATTAATTTTCTCGAATGATTTCATCATCGCAACAAAACATAAAAACAAAGTTACGTGCATCCGTAACCATTTTCACGAAAATGCCGTGGAAACTGTTGTAATTTGTAGTGCAAATTTCCATATAGATGCCCCTGTGTGCACTGTTGTTGATCCAAAAACGAAAAAAAATTTATATGCCATTCGCCCATATATTGCTGAAGATATTCAAAAAAAGTTCGATACAACGCGATAGATATCGTGCACGGATATAAATTTATTCTTTTTTTTTTTCGAGCTGTTATCGTTTCGGTTTAATCGATTCAGTCCCGTATTACTTTCTAAAATACAATATGCAGAATAAAATTCAGCAATAAAAATTGCAAAATAAAAATCGCATTTTATGAACTGGGTAAGCAAAGTAAACTTTTTCAATGCCATAAATTTTCTTTTAAGTTATAGAAATAAAAAGAAATAAAAAAAAAGATATCCCGATTTTTTTAACAACAATGCTAACAATCAGCTAAATCGCTCCTCACTGATGCCGGCGACGTTCAAACCCTGCCGCAATTACCGTAAAAGCCAGAAGCCCCCCGTCGTGAAAACCGAAAGAATTAACCGACAAAACGCCAGGAAAACGACTGCGATGTCCGTCCCGACTTCGCGACTTCGCGTGGCAAAAGGAAAATGGAAGCGAGCGGAGGGAAGGATATAAAATGTTCAATGCCGCCTCGATCGACGCGGAAAACAGAGAAACGTTGACGACGAATAAGGGGAAGAAGAGAGAACAGACAGAGGAAACGCGAGAGGGAAGAAGCGGAAGGAAGATGAGAGGAGAGCACGGCGAAACCGGCCGCGGCGAGCGGCGGGAGCAGATTCGAGAGTCTCGTCCTGAACGAGGTCGAGTGAGAGAGGAGCGACCCCGCGCGCGCGGTTTCCATTGTCGAAATGTCGTGGACGGCTACCGAAGGGGGAGGAAAAAGGAGCAATGGGGAACGGCACGGAGAACAAAGCGACAGAACTCCCGCTCCGTCGGATGTAGAGGAGGTCGGTCGGTCGGTCGTGTCTGCAGACTCGTAGGAACGGGGTCGATGTGGCGGTAAAAGCGCACGCCGCGCCGGCTCTTGGCAGTTAAGACGAGCCAAGTTTTCCGCGGCTACCAATTGTTTTCCCCGCGCGCGTTGCCAAAGGTGAACGAGCGCGCCTGGTTCGTTTCCCGACCGCGCGACGATGGTCGATATGGACGAGCGCGATAGAGGGACAGTGCTTGTATGTGAAACGCTACGAGCGTATATAATTTAGCATACAAACTGTGACGTATAAATGGAAATTCTAGTTGCCTAGATATTGTTGTATCTCGCAGTTAAATCGAATGAACGCGGGGGGAGGGGGGTTTAAAAGTCTTCGAGCTCGCGGATTCAGTTTGCCTGAAAGCTTCGACGGGACAAAGATACGGAGTTGCACCGGAGAGACGGACCTACATATTACGCGAGACTCGCTCGAGGAGTACCTTTTATCGCGAATGTTATAGTCTCAACTCGGCGACTCGGGAGAAAAACCGAAGACACGATCGTGCGCCACGCTTTTCACTAGAATGCTTTCACTGGGTCAGTTCTGCCGCTGACTCCTATATATGTGGAATGAAAGGTCACGGAGAGGCAATGTTCTCCTCGTGGTCTTTTTTCCTTCCGCCGCGCCGTCCGGTCGTCCTTTATTCGCCCGACTTCCGCCTCGCCGTAACGATCAGTGAATCCCGGGGATATCGCTCGGTTTCACGAGATAGAAGGTCGTTGAGAAAAGATTGGCTGCCTCTCTTAAAATTTCATATTCCTGTCACTGGTATTAAAAATTTAGCACAAGAGAATTAACACATCATCGATAATTACATCAGCCGAATTATCCAAGAAAAAATGAATTCCGAGAAAAATTAACGATATCGCGAAAGTAAACGCGTTCAATGTTAAATGATAAAACAAGTAAGTTTCCTAAACGTATAAAATTCATCTATTTGTCCGAAGTGTCTCGAAAGCATGAATATTCAACGCAAAGCAAAATCGTGGAAAAATTGTAATGTAATCGGTTATTAAAAGGTATCTACATGTATCTCTCGAAAATTATCGCAAGATTTACGTACTAGTATATATATTTTTCAAAGCGGAAGTATATTTTGTAATAGAAAAAATAGAATTGTAATTAGACTCACAGCCGACTCTTCGGAATCCGCGTTTATTTCCCTGAGACGCGCGGATACCCGATCCCCGCGAGATATTCGCTGCGCGCTTATGTTCCGTGACGAGTACGAGGCGGGACGAGACGTCTCGCCGACAGTGGGGTGGACGCGCGCGTGCATCGGCCGCGAAGATAATGGCCGTGCCCGGGCACGAGGTATTTTTGACGCGGTGGAAACAATAACGGTGCTGTCTGGGATCGTTCGATCATGCACCGGTGTTCCCAGAAGTCCCGCGCCGCCGCTCGCGGACGCGAGACAAGAGGGACCTTATGGACGCGTACCTGACGAGTCACTCCGCACGACCGACGGCCGACCACTTCAAGGAGCCAATTGACTCTTCTGTGGGGACCCACTGTCCTCATGCCTGGGTCCCTCGCGCACTTCACGAGGCCGCCCACGTGGAGCCCACGGCTCGCGATCACGTCATTGAAAAAAAAGTCACGAAAGGGAGAAAGAGAAGTCAGGCTGAGATTTCAATATTCAGATAACTGCAGAGGGAGGAAGGTGATATTTTAAATTGGCTTAATGATTCGACGGAGAGAGTGTCAGTACCTTCAATCAAATTCATTGCATTATTGGGAAATGGATTAACTCCTTTACTGTCAGACTATCTCCTCCGTTCTGAAGAAAAATTCTCTGAAGTGAATTTTCATGTATTTGAAGCTTAAAATGGAATAAGTTGAAAAAAGAATTTCGCGTCCATATAGAAAAGATTATAATTATTATATTTTTTTTAGCTTTATATAATTTTCTTAAACTTACGATTTTTCTAGCTTTATTTCGTATTTTTTTTTGTTTTTTTCATTTTTTTTTAGCTTATGAGAACACATTACGTGAAATATATTTAATAATAAACTGGACATTACTGAATGAACAAACTGGATTCTGTATTTCAAGATTCTTATGGTCAAGTTCGCCTGCCGCCTAGCAAAAGTGTTTTAATCGAGATCGCGATAGACGAGAAGCGATTATGCAAATATATCACCAGTTTAAACAACGCCATATCGCTGATACTAAAGACGTGATAATTCGACAACGTTTACCCGCGGCGCGTGTGTCGAACCGCCCCCTAAGTCCAACCGCCGCGGCCAACCGGGCCGCCTATCCGTCACCCATTTTTTTTCCCGTCCGTAATTCCCGGAATTTGAATTTATCCGCCAGCCGACCGGCCGGCCGCGATTATTACGTTCAGTAATTAGTTCCGGGTTACGTTCGGTACATATATACATACGTACCCGGGCGTCGACTCGCCCTACCGCCGTTGGTCGGCAGAGAGGCAAAAACGGAAAAAAAAGAACGGCACGATAAACGTCGATTTCGCCGCGATAGGCGGTTCACGGAAAAGAAATCGCGTGCGGATAACGAGCGCCGGTTTGCCTTATCCGACGGCCATTGGACGACGAAACGCGGGCTTCCTCCCTTGAACGGCACGATCGCGGAATACGGGGGTTGATTCCTCCCGTCGTTTCTACCCTGCCTTCTTATTCCGCAGCCTCGTCTGCACCCTTAGCTCTCGTAAAAAAAAACCTGCTAGGCATTCCCCGCCTGGAAATCATGCGATCGTTTTGCGTTCAAGTCGAAGAGCTGTCTACAGTTTTAAATTCATTGCATTTCCTTTCGCCCGTGGATTTTTCGATCAATTTGCGAACGATGCTCCCTTAACGAAAACGCCACCGCGAGAGCGGTAACTTTCTAACATTACATTATCCTAAACAAACGAAATTCACACAGAAATTCAATTCTTATCAAAGTATATAAAGTCTAAATTAAATATATGTAGAATAAAATTCTACCATTTGTTCAGTTAATCTGTTCTCAATTTTGATTAAATTTAATATATTTGCAAATGCAAATAGAAATCGATTGAAGACAGAATTTGTTTAAATAAAATTTATTTAAACAAATTTTGAGAGTTGCTGTAAATGATATTGACATGGTAATCTTAAAGAATAAAGAATGTTTGTGTCTATGAATGATAAAAATATGAATGAAATAAACGAAAATATTTTTCTCATTAGCACTTTTAAAACGAGCCATTTTCTCAATTACTTATGCAAACTACATGAAGGCCAATACGTCGGTTATCGAGCTGTCCCCTTAATATAAATGGTCATCATTCCAGATACCAATATGTGCATCGACGTCCGTCGGTCTCTGCAAATTTATTTCCACTCTTCGATACACATTCAGCGAATGAAACGTTCCGCGAACGAGCACCGTCACGGAAGGACGGACGAGTTACGTGTGTTCTCATCGATATCCCGTCGCCGCTGCATCTCGGGAATTTTAACAACGTAACGACAGAACCGTCACAAATCTGCCGAATAACGTATCATTAAGCAGACAGATTCATGAATAAATAATTTTAGAATTAATATAAACACGTCCGTTCACGGGGCGAATTATTAATTACCCATTGTTTCGTTCGAATGCACGATAAATTTCTGCGAAAGACGAGACACGTCATGTATAACGACACGCGAGGCACAAATCATATACGAGCGAGATGCTTCCCGAGAAGATGCGCCGAGAAATTCTTCGCCCCGCGATACTCTCCGTTTCCCCGATTGATGTAGCCACGTAATAGTCGCGACGTATATAACTCCGGCGTGCAAATCGATCGCGGCCCATTATGACCTATGACGAATGCCGCGCGCTCGGTGACGTCTCAATGACGATAGCGCATTCTATGACGATGCAAATATGACGTCATTGTACGCCGGTCATAGGAAACCTTCAAAGGGAAACTATTTGCGGCCAGCGACCTTTCGAATCGCCGACCTGCGCGCCCCGAGTATTACGTATTCATGCTCACCCCGCTTTTCCTTACACGCTAGAACGTGGAAATGATGTATGCATACGTTTGCGCGAGCACACATTTCCATGAAACTTTCCGTCGGATTACGTCTAACGATAGACAGCATCGAATGCACTCTCGATTTTCCAGAAATGCGAGCCCCCCCCTTTCTCTCTTCCTCCACGAACGAAAATCAAATAACCGTCACATTATCACCGACGACGTAAGTGATCGCGATTTCGTGGCTAATACATCGTTTGCATCGCGATAATATATATTCAAATTTTGAGAAAACGAGCTCGGAAACGGCTCGGAAATGGTTCGGAAGTGTGGCGTGCATCCAATTACGGAACACACCTCTTTTCCTTTTTCCCTTTTTTTTTCCTCTTTTTATCCGTTTTACATTTGTGAAATGTAAAGCAGCGCGAAATTACAGCCGTGTCAAAATTCCCAGAACGAGCTTAACTGCTTCTGAAAATCTGTTAACCGGCTAGGGCGAAACGCTTTACGTGACCCGTTTGGTTTCGCGAGCGCGCCCGCCGCTCGCGGGCTGCGACCGGGCTGGATTAAAGAAGGATAACGGTGCTAATAGCCCCGTTGTGCAACTGCGCGATATCTGCTAACCACCGACGGCCGGCCGGACGAGTTTATTCCTTCGAACCGTCCTTTTCTGCGATCTACTTCGAAAATTACATTCGCGCGGCAGTCGCACCGTAATTGCATTGCATATACTTCCTCAAATCGCATTCTTATGCATTATCTGCGACACGCAAACCGAACTTTGGTCGCACTTTATTTCCGCTCATTCCGCGAATCGCTACGCCATTATTGCGCAGCAGCGCGACAGCGATCGAAGAAACATCAGTCCCGATTCTGTCTCCTTTCTGCCATTTGAAAATATAGCATGTCCAACGTCGTCGCCATGTCGCTAAATTTCGAGATATTATTTTCTCAATTTTCACGTTGAGATACAATAATTACCCGAAACTGTGATTATATATTAATAAAACGTTTGTGTTGAAAAGATATCGTTTTTTTTATTTTTCACGCCATTTAATTTACTGTCTCTTAATATTGTATAATGCAAACATCAATAAAATTATAAGAATAATAATCTTCGATGTATAGTAAAAAGTGTATTTGGATTTAAGCGTTAAGAAGTTGCTATAAAATATGGAGTAAATGAGCGTAAGTCGAAAGACCAATCAAATTAGAGCCCGTCCTAGTTTCTAACTGGGACTACCTATAAGAATTTAAACGGACGATTGTTATCCGGAAGCTTGGAGGAGTTGACGCATAATTCTCCAATAACGTTCGGTCGGAAGTAGCGCGCTGCTTTTCTAACGAGAATCTGCGGGAGGGGCTCCAACGAGATATCGATTCGGCTCGGCCCGGTACGATATCCGAGCGATATTTCTTTCGCGAGCCGATATCGCGAGCCGTAATTTTCTTCCTTCTTAATTTCAACCGTTATCTCCCGATCCCCTTGCGTGCCTCGACCTACTTAAGGACGGTCGGGCTTCCGGTCGCTCGCCTGTCGCCGTTAACGTTAACGTAGAAGCACGGCAATCCAAGCGAGAACATTTAGGGAGAATCAATGATCGTCCGCCTCCGACTCGCGGACTCCCCCTCGGAGGAGGTCACGCCGGTCGCTTTATTCAAATGATCGTCCGGATCGCGATTCCCGGCTCGTCAGATGGTGCGGAATGTACAGCGTGTGTCGGTAATGTCCCCGGCGATGGAGGGAGATCGGGATTGTTCGGCGGCGACGAGACCGGGTTTTACGACGAGAATCCGGCATCCGAGAGCGCGCCGCCGGTAGTGGTTACAAATCGTCCGACCGAACCAACTTTCGGGAGTCCTGAAGGCATTGCCGCGCGTGAAAGAGAGAGAGAGAGAGAGAGAGAGAGAGAGAGAGAGAGAGAGAGAGAGAGGACACTGCGGAAACGCGGAAACACATCGTTCTTGGAGTTCGGCTCGTCGGCACGTGCTCACGATTGGATTATATCGCCGCATCTGACGCGAGTCAGATGTTATGCCACTATAAATGGCAAGTGTCTCCCCTAAGGCTCTGCAAACTTATAGCATACTCGCGTGTACGCTGTAAAATTATTTGATGGTTTGATATGTTCGAAGATCTCAGAGATCACGTGCCTTGTCCAAACGGAAAAGGATAATTTTTATGAATTATAAGACTGAAACTCGAAGAATTAAAAATTTATCATTGCAAATAATTTAATAAAATAATTAACTTATATTTATATGGAATTCTAATTTCAAAAGAATTATTTAAGATGTATTTAATATAGGTTGAGAAAAACTTACGTTTAGTCGGATTTGTGACTGCACACTAATTTTTGTTGAACGTATCAAAATGTGCTAACTGTGAGGTTAGCACATTTTGTTAATTTAAAAAAAACAATAATATATATATATATAATTCCAGTAGCACTTTCCATAGTTCTATAATATCGTTCCTGATAAACATTAAATAATGTTCTGCCTTATAAACATTTTGTAAACAATTTTTACTTTTGCCGCCAGCACGACACTCGACGGAAATGTGTCGTGCTGATAATTTTCGATAGTTCTCTAGCTTGTTTCGATCAATCTCTATGCGAGTGGAAATGTATCGTGCTGATAATTTTCGGCGCTGCTGGCGATAGTTCTGGCTCGTTCCGAATTTACTCGCGTAGAACTCGATCCGTTCTCGCTTTTCCGAGATCTCCAGCGATTCGAGAGTTATTATATCGTTCGTGGGGATAAACAATATCATTTTCATGATATCGTGGTGCCGAATGTACGTACGGCAGACCGAAATCGGCGAGCGCTCGTTCGACGGAACGGTAAGTGGGTTATCCGCGTTTTCGCTCGAACGGGCGCCGGGGTCCGGAGCCTGTGCCCGACCCCCGCGTACTGCAGCGTGCAATTAATTATGCCAATTGATCGAGTGGGTATCGGTCCGGCACGGCCATGCATGTTAATGTGCGAAAGGACATCTGTTTCCCCTCCGCTTGTGTATCCGCTTCGAGCACACGGACGCGGACGCGGCCGCGCAATGCACGCGCGCACGATACGCGTGTGTGCGTACGCGCAATCTGCTCCCGGTGTTCGCCGCTCCGCCGAGAAATATGCGCGTGCGAGCGTACACGTGCGCGACAAGTGTCGCGCTATAGTTACCTACGGCGAATGCACTTGAAAGAATTTCTGCCGGACGTACGATTCTTTTCGATCCACGGCTATTACCGTTCTATCTTGACTTCTGAAAAGAATGTCATTTGTCGCAGTTATCTTGAATCTTTCGCGCAGGAAATGACAAAAAATTGTATGATCGAGGAAGGAACTGACGAAATTATACCTATATCTATCTGTTTTTGACCCCGTGTCCTGTGAATGTCTATCTCTAACGATTTCCATCGTTTATTTGAAGCACGCGAGAAAGTCATTATTTTTAATCTACGCTCTTCCGATAATAATTTCTTGAATCGTGCGCGTCCTGATCATCGTAGAAATAAAATTTATTTTTGAAATTTAAAAGAGAAAAGAAACTCTTTCAATGCGTAAAGAATTATATTTAGACAAATGAATATATTTTCTGTAGATTCAGCGGAAAATATTGAGAATTCTGCATAAAAGTTCCTGTCAACGTTTCTATTCCGATCGAGTGCACAAACGACGTCGGACGTCGTTTCTCTCTCATTCTTTCTATTTTATGATTATTCAAGTAATTTTCAGTTTAACGCCGCGCGTTGATCAGGATATCACGCGTAGTGCGCTTGCACGCATTGTGCGCGATTATACGACAGAAGGAGATCATCAGGTGGACGCGGACAATGTTTCCACGAGACGGGCCGGCAATGTCCCCGAGCCCGGGGACATATGCTGCGGATTTTTATGACCCTTCCATCCCTCGATATCGCCCGGGCTCACGTCCCTTCCCCTCCGAAGTGCGATTTTACCCTCGCCGCTGCGATACACCCGAGCCCGGACGACGGCAATGTTGCGACCATTGTGCAACTCGCGTCGAGACGAGGGATCATCAGCGCTCATTGTCATCGACTAATCGAATTTGGCACCGACCGAATCGCCCACGTGGATCGCCCGAGCCCGTGTCGGTGAACGCGATGCACGTGCAGTATCGCCGTAAACAAGAGGGACACGAAGGCTTTCGATCCTATCGGTGGTCGCGCCGGTCAATACGTTCGTCAAAGGGCGCTCGTTTCGAAATGTTTATGCTGTTAACGTCTCTATCCCGATCTAACGGAGAATCGCGCGCTCGTTATTTCCTATAGATCCAAAAATTATCGCGGGATCTCTAAATTTTGGTTTAAAAAAAGAAAATGTATTTTATTAAACGCGTAATCTTAATACCGCAATGTCTTTTCCTGCTTATCTGCAGGGTAAGAGCTTGTTCGGATAAAGATTAGAAATTCCTTTCTCAAAAATTGAATTGCCCTCTAAATCTTCCGCATACTGAACATGGGTAATATAGAAACTTTGAGCGTTACAAGCGAAGGTACCACGTGCGACATTGTGCGAAAGCGTATACCGGAAGCATATAAGCGGCAGATTGCAACGGCGTCGGGAGCCGCTCGTCTCGCGGTGTTCGTATTTAAGAACCACCGCCGCGCCGCGCCGTAGCGAGCGTAACTTCTTCGGCGCAAGTGGCCTGTTTCGATTTTTACGGTGATCCCGCCAGGATCGGATTAATAGTGCGACAGACGGTTGCGATAGCGTGACTCAGAGTGCAAAGAAGGGGGAACCTAAGGGAGTCTCTTTGACGCGTCGATCGCTGTATATAATAATTTTCAGAATATTCTATTCTAAGAACTGCAGAATTAAAGTTCTTGCCAAAAATTCAACGTTTCACACGCGTTAATTAGGTAACAGTGTTTTCTCTAATAACACGTCTCTGAATCGAGTAGGGACGCTAGAAGAACCTTCGTCGCTTTTGTTACGGACCACACACACCGTGCGGCTATTTCCGATGGCAGCCGACCACGCATATGGTGACGATGTTTAAAATACGTTCGTCTAATTATATCGACGTTATTGGTCAGATGTATAGTATAGACGCTTTGCGCGCCTCGACAGCGTAAAATTGAAATATTTAAAGAAGGCATTTAAGAAGGCTAATGAACAGACAGAAGGTAGCTAACGGACACATTTGTCGACATCAGATTATTCTGAGATTAAACCGGCCCTGAATCCTTTCGACGTAGAATCGTGACCACCTATCGCGCGTACACGAGCACCACGCTGCGTGCGCGCGGACACCTTTATGGAATATCTAACAAGCGACTGCATTTCGCGGCACCTTGCACTATACGCGAAGCAGCAGTCTCCATAACATTTAAAATTCAGGAGCGAGTTACCTTTATTACGTGAGTTACCATGAAATTTAAGATCTTTTTAACATTTCAAATAATCTGAGGAATATTCCATCATAAAAATAGAAATTATTAAAAAGAATAGATAAGTACGAGAATAGGAAAGTAAAGACGAGACATTATCTCTAAATTTTCTGGAGTGAATCTCACTTCAAAAGATTGAAAATACTGCCACTCGGCCACTTGAATGGCAATAGTTTCACTCTTTTGGAGTGAAATTCATTCCAAAAGAATGAAAAATCACTTCAGAAAATTTAGAGAGTTCATTAGACAAAAGAATCACAAAAAGAGACTCAGATTATTAATCTAAATTCTTATAGGTATTAAGAATACAGGATAATCAATGAAATCGAAGGAAGATTTTCTCGAGGAGATCGGAGAGGTCAGGTACTTGCTTCCCGCTAGAAGACGTCGCTGGCGTGAAAAAAAAGGAGAGAGACGACACACGTTCTCGGTTGCACCGTTGTTCCGCTGCACACGTGCTCCTCGGCGTGTAGCCATTTTTGAAGCTGAAGACCAGTGTGTATTCCGGCCCCCGTCGTATAATACGCAACAACGGCGTATAATGCGCTTCCGCGTGCAGTAGCTATTAAACGACTGGTTACATGGCCCGAGACAGACGCGGCACAGTCGCTTCCTGGAGAGAACGTGAAAGACGAGGGAGAGACGCGGGAGGAAGGGGAGAAGGGGGAGATTCTTAGGGATTCCCTCGAGGGCCATCTTGCCTGTGGATCCTAGGCAGAACTGAAGATGAAGATGGATACGCGGAGAACGCTGCTGGACCGCGCGCGCGGGCGCTTCCTTTCCCTTCGTGGGAGCGTTTCTGGGATTTGCCGGTGTCTGCTTAACCGGCGTCTTCGGGGAAAAGTGTGACTGATTGGCGATTTAATATTTTACGCGGGGAGAAAGAACACATATACACGGGACTCTCTCTTCGCCGCGCGAATAAACAGCGGTCTCCTGTGGCGCTACTCTATATGATCTAACTCCATGCGAAAGTTCTACGTAATGTAATACCACCACGAACGATATTTACATATTTTTATAATAAGTGTATATATCGTTAATTTGTTCGGGACTTAACTAACGCGAAAAAATTTATCTGTGAATAAAAACAATTATCTCGAATCTATTAGCTATAAACATTGCTACAAACGCTAGTTTACTTTGTTCTCAATGAAATTTCGCACGGGTTATATAAATTACTGGCAAAAGAAAATTTAATAGTGCACCTTCATCGAGAGGCTGATCTATTAACTCGTAGAAAATTGGCATTACATTACAACGTTATGTAACTGGGTTTTCATCGGTGCAATTAACACGAATGCAATACAAATAGAAGTATTAGGTATAACGAACAGACAGAGATTTTAGTTTCGAAATCACCTTTGACAATTTTCGAGCGTTTAATCGGCGCCCGCCGGATAATTGTGCCTTTATCAAGTTACACGATTGTTTCGACGATCACGCGAGAATTGACAAAGTAGTTATACAACTGGATAGACGTGTGCCGCACACATTTCACTTCACGCCAGCAGCACGGAGGAAAAACTTGGGAGATTCTCCCGAGAGGTATCGCACCGGCTGGACTTTCGGGTGGGGGAAGGGGGATGAGGAGCGGAAGGAGATGGATATCCGTAGAAACGTCAGGAATTGTTTTCTTCCTCCAGCATCTCTGCCCCCTTTTTCCTTCCCCTTGCGCGCGAAGTGAAAGACGTTGCACTAAATTTTCCAGCAGGATAAAAATTCATCATGCTCTCCTGCGGTACGAACGCGCGCCTCCAACCGCTACAAACGCGTTGCTTCGATATCGATTAGGAGTATAATTACGCTGCCATTGTTAACAAGGTATTTTTCTTGGGCAAATACTGCTTTCAAGATCGTTTCAATTGTAATAGAGTTCGCGCAGATTCTCATCTTGAATTCTTAAAGATGTTGGAATGCTTCTTGGTTCTCTGAGTCGAGAAATCATTGAAATTATTAATGAAAAATGTTTGTTACAGCCAACAGTTATTTCCTCGAGATAATTTTCATTATTACTTTTAAAAATTGATCAACTTTTCAATCCAACGTTTAGTTTCTTCACTTTGCTTCCTCGAACAATTTGGAAGAGATGTTCAAGCATTAATAAATAACTCTTGTGTCACCAAGATTCAAGTAGACTTTTTTTATTCAATACTTTAAACCAAAATTTACTATCAAGTCATTAATTTTAAACATTAAAAATGAGTAATCATAATTTTTGTCAATAAATTAATATTAGCTTCCGGAAAGTCTTATGTCACTTTCGCAAATCAAATACCTATAACGCGGTAATCGATATTACGAACGAGAGCGATCGATTTATTATGCTGCTAGATAGTATAATAAATCCGGTGAAGCGCTCGATTCCCAAAGGGAGGGGCAGGCACGAAAAGTCCCTCTCGAAAGAGTTCGAACGGGGCAATACGAAGTTCCTTCTCAGTTTCGATACCTCACGGGGCAGGCGAGGGGGATATCGCTTACCCCTTTCGTTCCTCCGATTCTCCGGCCGTATAGATATCTGAACGCAGCATCTCGCGTCGGATGGGAAGCGCTTTTGAGACTCCTCTCTCTCGGAACGTGCCGATTTTATCGGAGGAAGCCCTTTCATCCGCTCGTCAGACGATTCGACTCACGTATTACTCCTCCTCGGCCGTCTCTTAATGGGACCTCCCTCCCCTTGCCCCCTTTCGAGTGCACTCGCTGTTTATCGGCTCGTCGAAGGTCGCCCGGATTGTCCTCGATTATATTTTCGACGATTGCAGGAGCTTCCTGGCTTCCGATCGAAGAGTTGCATTTGATGTCAACGATTGTTCAAGCGACTTAGACGTCAGTACTTTTTAAAATAATATATACGGCAAACAAGTATAGGTAAAATGTTTCAAGAGAAAAATATTATTAAATGTAATGAAAAATCTTTTTGGCCAACAATATTTATTTATTTCGGATGTCACGACTAAATCTTCGGATGCCAATCGCTTCGCGCGAAGGGATTCGAATTAATGATGAAAATAGAATGGCAAAACTGGCGAAATTATTTGCCAACCATCGTCAGTCTGGTAAGCACTTTTGAATTCTGATACAAAGTTGTACTAGCTGCGGTCGAGCCGATGTTCATAACTTCGCTCGACGGGAAATAAAAAGTCACGGGAATGCTTATAAAGTAGAAGTTGCGTGCATCTCGATTGCCTCGCGGTATAGCCGCGTGTAATTTACCGTTGACGTCGAGCGCCACAGTTTCGCCTCGTCGCTGCGGATACGCCGCGCGGACGTCATCGAATTATGGAAATGCGCCTCGCGCGCGCGCCCGTTCTAATTCTCCTTTTATTATATCTCCCGGCAGAGTTTGCCCGCCATTTCTATGATAATGGCGAATTTTTCCATCCGGCGTTCGTAACACACCGAGTCAAGAATCTCGCGTCGCATCGCACCGCGCGAATCCGCAATATTGCTGTGCATTTCGCTGCATCGATGCTACCTTCCGCGAGCTGATTCGCTATCACCGTTACGTTCCTTATCGCGTCGGTTCCTTCATTGAAAGCGTCGCGCTCGCAGTGGCAAAATCGTTGGATTGTGCTGTTTTTTCGAACGGCCATCACGTGAACCATCCGTGATCGTAGGATCTCTCGACAGAATCAAAGGGCGAGAGAATTAAATTATCGTCACTAGCACTTCATTCTCTCGGAAAAACTTCCTCTCATCGAGAGAATTATAATTCTTTAGAATAATTTGCTTTCGAGAATAGTATGCATATTACATTGTTAACCGTCGCTAATTTTGCGATGTTTGCAAATCGTATTTTCTATTATAAAAGAAAATTGGAAATATGTATTCAATATTAAGATAAATGATAGAGATCAAGAATTAAGATTCTCTGAGATGAGAGGCTCGGTTTTTATAATAATTCACGACTTGACATCTCTTATTGAAAGATGACAATTTAACGCGTTTGCGACAACAGAGCGAAAGAGAATGTAATTTGAATTTTTATTTACATTGGAAAAGCATTGCATTTAAATTCAATGCATAATGCAAGATCGCAAGAGGGATCTTGAAAAATTTACAGTTTGACAATTGACTGACACTAATCGAGCGTTTCGAAGAGAGCTGCGCAAGAAAGAAGCACGAAATTGACGCAAATTAAATTTACGATTACGATAGAGAGGAGCTTCGCGTTTAGTAGATAAATGGAGCAGATAACGCCGTAAGATAATTCAAACATGAAACTATGAAGTTCAAGATTACGCCATGAAAGCTTCGTTTTATTTAAATCCGCCGGATCGCCGCGCCGGCGAAGCTCTCGCGGATATGAGATATCTTAAATAATTCCCGGGCTGACGTTTTATCGACAACAAATCACTCGTATCCCCTCCCCCTTCCGTTCATTCGTTCGTTCGTTCGGCAGCGGATCTTCGATATTCTCTCCCGCCCGATGCCTTCGCGTGTATTCCGCATTCTCTTCGGAAACTCCCTCATGCTCTATCGGCAGCTATTCAGAGAGCGACGTGTATGTGCGCGCGCGCGTACACCGGCGCGGCCGGGAAAAGTGCGTCTACGCACGTACATATGCCACGACGATAGTAGAAGTAAGAGAGAGAGAGAGAGACGAGGCACAAATCACGAAGCGCGCCCTACGCGTGGCGCACGGGAGCGATGCATCACGGGGTACGGGGGCTATTGATGGCTGTCTCCTGCAATTGACGTGCGAGCGTCGGGTAGCTGCACGCACGCTACGTGCATCTCGATGGCGAGACGGTCGTCGAGTGCACGCGACCGGCGCACGGATCTCTCCCCGGCCACTTCTCTCTCGCGCGCGCAAAGGAGGGAACGATATTATCCCGTGATGGATGCTCCATCCGTCAGGCATCGCGCGAATATCTCGCGCGACGCGACCACGTCGGCGAAGAGACGCCCATCGTCGACCTCGCAGCGCGCGATGCAACTCAATGCGTCCCGGCGTGCATGCGGCTCGACGTCGTCTGTCGCGTCGCATTCATCCCTCGGGGAACCGCGGGACCACGTCGATCGAGTCCCCCCCACCTCCCTCGCCCTCGGAAAAGCGAGCATTTGACAATGAAGCGTCGTAGACTGACGTGGCCCACCGTTGACACGGTTAGACGAGTTAGGTCATATGGATGCCCTTTGAATTTAGCGAATGAATTAAATCAATTATGATTCTGGAAAAACTCTTGATAACGAAAATCCTTTTTCATTGATTGAAATATAAGCTACGTTTAATTAATCTGTGGAGAGAAATAAAATTGGAGGGAAAAAATTAACAAATTTACATTTACGACCGTTTAAAAAATTGTGTAAAAGTTAAATTACATATTTGAAAGTTAAATACGCAATTTGCTCGATTAGCAATTTCAATATGGATATTTTATATTAGAACGTATGAATTTGTTATTCTTTTTTTTTTATTTGCCAAAATTGAAGTGACCTTTATAATGTAATTTATAACAGAAAGAAGAACAGAAATCTGGGAAATTTAATTAAAGACCATATTAACATTCGCGAACAATAGAAGGAATGCATGCAAGAGCAATTAAGCACTTGTGACACATTATACAAATAATTTACGTGACTACTGCGGTAAGATCAATAGCGCGAAAGCGCGCGTTTAATATCGTATATGCGAACTCGCTTTTCCGACAATATCGGTTATTACGATAATAGTCCGATGCTAATCCGTCGATTACCGTTTGCGCCGGCAATAACATTTACCGGTTAGACAATAATTCGATATATCACCAAAGGCGTGTCCCACGGGGAACCGGTGGTGCTGCGAGGTCTACGCTCCACGTCCCCGTTAACCACCGACAGACGGCGGACTCGATTGCCCGATATCGATCGTCGTCGTTCCACACGTCGGTGTTATACGCAAACACGTTACGCCAAACGTGTTATGTTGAACTCGTCCGCCGACTGATAAACGCGGTTAGTCGTGAACTTAGCACATAACTGTCGGCCTCTACCAAATAATTCGCGATCTGGAGTAGCTTGTCAGATGTCTGGTCCCGGGACTGAACGGGAGCAAGCGCGAATAAATGAATTAACTTGTCTCAATGAGTGCGAACGGCACGGTCGGAGTACGGCCTGCTTGATCTTGAGATCCGGCTTTAGATATATGGTATATTCGAGTTTTCAAGTCAAGTCTGTGAGATTCGAAAGAAATCCTGCGGCTATCCCGCGCACTCCACTATCGAGCTCGCGCGGGTGAGGATCTTACGTGAGAGGCCATGAATATTAATCACTTTAATTAATCATCATCGATCCGTGGACGTAACGCCGTCACACGCGCCGCTTATAACTCCACGAAATCAATCGGGTAACCAAATATCATCCTAAAATCATGCTCGACACGAAGGCTTCTCGGTGCGCCGACAAATTTGCCGTCAGTTCCGACAGTTGGACACGAGTTAAGCAAGCGGGGCGAGAGTTACCGTCGGATCGATTCGAAGTTCGGGCGCCGTTGATCGACACTTCCATCGATATATATATATATACATATGCGTCCGAGCGCGTAGGCGCTGCTGGTCCACCGTCGACGTTAATCCAGCCGGATGCGGGAAACCCGAGAGAAACCGCGATCCGCGCGCACGGAGTCGGACAATCGTAATTGGTGAATCAGACTCCGGTTAGCAGAGTCGGGCTGACATTCGTCTGGCGGATCGGATCGGAACGGATCGGCCTGTATCCGGATCCCGTTAAGCGTGAGACAAGGGAAACGCCTGAGGGATGAGGAGCTCCCATCACGTGCCGCGATACCGAACGGTCCCCCTGTCCGTGTCAGAAGTTCGTCTCGAGTTAACGGGGTTAACAAAGTTTCCGCGTAGCGTGGCCGATGTGTAAATAAGAGGGCGAGACGGCCCGCGAAGAGTCGCGAGCTTGACGTCGAGAAGGCTACAACACGGCGATCACTTCGGTTTAAGAACTTGATAAGCGCTATACCGTTACTGCACAACTAACAAGTGCCGCGAGCGGTTCTGCAAATTTACGTGAGAATATGATTGAATGTCTAAGGTGGTTCTTTCAATACGGTTCTATTGAGATTTCTGCGATTATCTCTTCAAAAATCTTCAAGTCTTGCGACTTTTTACTCTCTCTCTCTCTCTCTCTCTCTCTCTCTTATTGAATATTTGGATTATATAACTTTTTCCAGGACAAATCGATTTTCATGGTAAGAAATCGGATTTCCAAGCCGTAATTTTCGCCGAATAAAAGTGGTACGCTTTTCGAGAAATAAAGAAGATCTATTGCGTCTTTTTGGAAACGCTCCGTATAACTTTGCCGATTCGCCTGTGACCCAGTTTATAGCGCAGAATCACCGTCGCGAAGTTATTGAAAACAGTGAGCACACGAGTCACAGATTCGCATCGGTGCTTTACGAGCCCATAACCGATCGCGTAGCGACAAATGCACAACATACAGAGAATGCGCACACATGTACGATGTGTATCAATAGCGATGGCCTTCAAACCTACTTGCAATTTTCCGACAAAGCAAATACATACCAGTTCGAAAGTTATCGATAGCGCATTTCATATTAATATCGCGCGAGTTTCGCGAAAATTCAAACAGGTATATTCAGACGAGTTTCTCTCCCGTTACCACGATTGATTTAATACACAGTTATGTCGAAATTGGAATCGAAGTCGTTCCGATGAATACTTACGCGGAGCATTTGATGTTTGCTGTACACCGAATATTTATAGTAGCATGATTGACGACAAAATAAAAGAGGCATTACTACGTGTTCGTATTTGACGCCTCTCCATCGGTTTGATTACACTTTGATACCTTATCGATTTTTCATGCATTTGACGGATTGATATTTTATTCGTGCGCTGTGTGAAAAATGAATATCAAGATTATTCTGTCAGAGTACTGTCATGTGCTAGTCATTTTATATGCTGTACTAGCTGTCCTGTTCCCTTCATCTATCAAGTTGTCGATTAAAGTTTGACCGATTTAAAATCGATTTTTTTTTTCACTCCAAAAAGCGCAGAAAATCCGAATTGCATAATTTTGTTGTTTGTTATACCGCGCGCGAAAATTCGTGCGCTTGTCTGTGAGGGTCAATTTGCTGAAAGATCGATGAAATCGTACGGCTTATTATTTACAGCCCGAGCACTCGGCGGACGAGAGCACCTCGCACGAGATGTTCGATGCCATCGCTGCAGCGCGCCGACCATTCGGCGGAGATATCGCGGAGGATTATTGGAGATTCGTTTCGCGCGATATACAGCTGAGTCGTGTCCCGTAATAAACTTTATGTCGTTGCTTCCGATCGTCGAATGCAGCTACCTGACGACGCGATGCGCGAGACCATTATACGACATAAAAGACCGCCAACGTGGGAGCGCAACATTCCCGTCCCGCACACGCGCCGTCTTTCCTTTCTCTCTCTCTCTCTCTCTCTCTC
>NW_012026987.1:2513784-2601847 GCF_000956235.1 Wasmannia auropunctata
GGAGCTAGGTCTACCTTTTTGGTTTACCTGCGCGGATACGCCGCGCGTATACCGCGCATTCAATGCGGGGATCCGGGAGGGTGGTTGCCGCGTGTGCGCAAGGAACCGTAAAGCGGTACTAATTTCTCGAGGAGGGGTAAAAAGCGGGACCGAGGACCGCTCTACGCCGCTCTACGTTGGAAATGAGATTTCCCGAGGAGGATGTCGCCTCCGCACACCGCCGCGCCGTCGCGCTGTCGAATCCTTAAGATAAAGAACCGACCGCACCTGGCTCGTCGCGTCCTTCGGGGAGGGACGAGCCCCATCGGGACGGGGAAGTTCCCGTAAAAGGGGTGGTGGAGGGAAGAGGAGCACGGTGGGCCCCCGTGTACCGTCGCGCCGCGCCGCGCTGTGGAAACGTCCTAATAAAATCAGGCGAATTAATCTAATCTCACGTAGGATCCCTCGAGCTGCGGTACAAAGGACCGGCGCCCCGAGCCGGGTAATTCAATATGATTCGACAAACAGTTTAACGGAGATTACGCCGAGTGTAACTGAGCGGAAGTAATTGGCTCTGCCCTCTCTCCTCTCTCTCTCTCTCTCTCTCTCTCTCTCTCTCTCTCTCTCTCTCTCTCTCTTCTTTATCTGAACCACGCTTGCAATACGTGTACATGTACGTGCTCTGTAACTCTCTGAAAAACGGATTATTACCCGGACAACGACAAACATCGGCGAGGCGGAATTTATTCTAACGATTTCTGTGTCCGTAATATTCCAGCGAGAATCATCGTCACGATCTCGCGTATATAGATGAGTTGTCCTCCGTATACGAGACAATGTGCCGTGTGTTCTGATCGCTTTTCCGCGTGTAATTCTCTCGTTTTCGACGCGAACAAACCGCATTGTATGTACTTTAACCGGTGAAAGCACAAATTCGCGAACGTATAAAAATTCAACCGTATTTCATCCGGAAATCTGACATAAAATCAAATATACAAATCATCAAAAGTATAAATCTCCAAAGATATATTACTATATTACTATCTCTTTATGTGATTCAGTTCGTAAATCACTGTTGGAGTAGCAAAAGTTAAACGACTCGTGCTCCAGTTCGTGGCTAAAGACACATGTATTTCGCGCGAGGAGTACGCGGATACGTGGGATACGCTATTTCGGAAGTTGCAGAGCTCTGCAGATTGATGGATGGAGATAGTATATAATTTATGGAGGATTACGCGGTCCGCGGGATCTTGTTCCGGCATCCGACGAGATACGCGGAACGTCAACGCGGCGTAACAACGTGGCGCGTCCGATAACGTCGGGGCGGAACAATTAGAACGCGCAGAAAAAGCCAGATACGGAGGAGAGATAGCCCGGCGATACGGCAGCACGCCAGAGAACGTCGTATGCAACGCGGCCGACTACACGCGATGCGACTCTCAAGTGCGGTGGCTCAGTTGTATCTTATCAAATATTTCGCTTCAGTATATTTTGTGATAGTATATATCGTTATATTTTATATATGAATGAGCAACTCTCTCTCTCTCCCCCTCTCCCTCTCTCAAGAAATTAAATTTTTCGAAAAAAAAAACGCGTTTAAAATTTAATAACAATCAGGATTCGGGCGATAATCGTCTGTAAATACGATATTTACGATAATATTTTCTGGTTCGATTCAATTTTCACATTTATTTTACAAATTCAGTATATAAGCTTAATTTTCTCGAGCCAGTTTTAAATACGAAAAATACGTACCAAAATCTACAAATTCACAAATTTTATAACAAATTGGATTTTTCAGAGAGAATTACGTACATGTATAATATAAATCAAATCATACACATATTAAAAAAATATTTTAAATTTAAATCAATTTAAAATTTAATTTAATTATTTACAAATATAATTTTTAACTCTAAATTTTTTAGCGATGCATTCTGCAAAGTATACTTTGCAGAAAGCATCGCTAAAATATACTCGTCTAGATTTATGTTCATAAATATTAATTAAAATTAAAATAATTTATAACATTTATCATTAAAACAAAATCTTTTTTTAAATGGTAATAAATAATATTTACACTATATTATTTTTATTATAATGCATCAGTGATTAATCTTGATTTTGTAAATGGTATTGATAAAAATGTCCATTCCATAGAATAATATTAAAATATTTCGATATGGTAAATATATCGTCTTATATTTTTACATACAAATTGTTTATTTTAACAGTGGGTAGATATGGGTCAAGCTCTGAAACAATGGAACAAAACATATATGAAATTTATAAACCGCCGATGGCTATCGACCAGTATAACAATATCTGTTTTTATAAGATTTTGAATTATGATGCTTTATATAGTGTTTGCAGAATAAATAATTATATTTGTTATTAATCTTTACTTATTTTCCTCGTTCCTCATTGCGTTACTAATTTGAATCATATTATTTTCCGCAAATCCAATATCCGAGTGTTTATTTAGAATATGAAACGTCTACTCTATGCATGCATTTCCTTCGAATCCTGCCGAGAAGCGCGACACTCGCTTAATTCGTATATGAGAGAAAAAAAGAACATCGGTCTGATTTATCGCGACGATTAGAAAAACAAGCCGGTTAACGATCGAAGCGACGCGCGAGCGTATCGGCGCTTAATTGCGTGAAGTGGAGATGAATTTTCCGGAACTAACGAGCGCCACGTCGTCTCACCATGACACCGCGCGGAGGATCGAATCGCTTCCACTTTCTCCTCTCTTTCTCTCTCACACGCTGTCCTCTCTTTCCCGGCATCGCTCTATTTTCGAGTGCCACGCAAGACGCCGCAGTAAGTTCGCGGGCTAATGGGCGCCTCGAGTATTTCTGCGTCCGGTCCGTTAAACGGGCCAATTTACGTGACTTTCTGATCTTGAGCCGACTTGAGCCGCGAACCGTGACGCGGTTCGATGGCGAGGGTGCGTCCCCGAAATTTACGAAAATTCCGAGATCACGTGGCGGTTAGATAATAAATTGCTCCCGCAACGGGAGCGACGCTTTAATCAGGATTAAAAGATTTGAAACATTTGTATGTTAAACCAATATTTTTGAACTACATTTTGAACAATGATGTTACCTGCAGAAGAGTATAGGTAACAAAATATATCTGCAAAGGGAAATAGCATTTGACGATAAAGTGGGAAACGTTTATTAAATCTTATCGTTCTTGCGTTAGCGACGTATATTCGGTTATTCAGTAAACGTGAAAAGCTTCAAAATTTTTATTTTCTAAATTGGTATTAGCGGGGAGCTTAATTTTAAGCCAATTCACTGGCACGAAGATTACAGCGTGGTCGAAGAGATACATTACGAACAAACTCTCCTTTGTGGAGGGTGGATACGCACGAGATCTGGCTTAATTACGGATTCATACCGCAACGATAAGCGCAGCGGAAAGTTCATTTACGGCAAGTCGGCGCGGCGGCGAGCGCGTTGCGTTTCGAATTTTCCGAGGAACTAACGTTCTTACAAAATCGTCAGTCGTATTAACGGGGTAGCGTATTAAATGCAACGCCGGGAGTCGCGAAACGTTAATCTGGCCCTCGCCTTTCCCCCGTGTCATTGGGCCACCGATGAGGCTCGCTTATGACGCGGCTTGCAATCCCGCCGGGCCGATGTGTTCGGCCTCAAGCTCCGAAATCGCGTTAGAGCCAACCGACGAGCGAACGCGAAGGCAGGAGACTTTCGAGGGGCGGAGGGGGGAGGGGGCGGTATTATGGTAAAGGCAAGGGGCTTAAAGCTCCCGGTTTAATCCCGCTCGCAACACACGCGGGTGCATAAAAGCGCCCGGTACTTCCGGTGTTTTCTCCGTTAACGAGCGCGTTACTCGTGCACTCATCGTAGTGTAATTACAGCCGCATAGTGGAATTATTCGAGACTTTCGACATTTCAGTTAACGTCGTGCATAAAGCGAAGCGCGTAAAATATTTGAAAATTTGTCTGAAAAATAATTAATTAATAAAAAAAAGAGAGGAGATAGCGAAAATTTGTGAATCGCACGTCGATTAAGGGACTCTTTAGAGGCGCGATCATAATTCAACCTCTTTTTCAGTTTTGTCGTCGCTATCATTAAATATTACGTGCTATAAATCGCAACACGAGGGAGGAGGAGGGAAGCGCATCGAATTTTCGTTAATCGCGAAAGCATCAATCGTAATGCGCGTGTAAATAAGTTACGACCAGTGAATAACGCACGCGATAATGAAGTCAATGGTAAATTATGATTAACGCGAATAGATCGCGCGGGGGAGGCTGCGCAGGCGAACCGGAACAAATAATAAACCATAAATAATACGCCGGCGGATTAACGCGAGCGCGAAAATGAGTTTTGAAACGCGTAATTAGCGCAGACGCATATCGTGAGGCGAGTTTTAAGTGACATTAATTTACGGTCACGTATCTCGCGCATATGTATATCTCGGCGCGGCTCGATTCCGCGCGATGGCCGGGGCGCGCAATTTCTCGGCGAATATATCGCTTTTTGGAGGAGAACGCGTCGCGCTCCGCCGAGAGAGCGTGTTCGATCGATGCGATTTTAATTGCTCGTTTCCAGTCGTTTTTTGTCGAAGAAAAACAGAAAAGGCCGGGCGGCGCCCGACGATGAAAATGTTCGCGTCGCGCGCGCGTTCTCGCATCATATTTTCGCGCATGTGTCGAAATTAATTGGCCGGTGGCGACCGTCGTATAAGCTTGTTTTCGAAGTTGCTTTCAATTATTGAAGGCGCGCACCTTCGATATCGAATTTTGCACTGCACCTCCCGCCCGGCCGGCTCTCGTCAACAATCATTGTATTATTAATTACCGGAGCAATTCAATTTTGAATGGCGCCTCTAAATTTGATAAACATGCTTGATGAAATGTTATAACGCTGACTTTACATCAAGACAACAATCAATTGTATGGCGCTGGTACGGCTAGGTATTGTATAAGGGTAATTTTTACATTTTACGGCACAATGGAATTCTTAATCCACCGAAATATCCGCGTAAAAATCAAACTGCCGCCGGCTCAAAATAAATCACGAATTTAGCGCTCGGTTCCTTTCATATAGAGGCAATCAGGTTTTACTTCTCTCTCGTCCGTTTAAAGGGTAATAAAAACATCCTCATAACTATCGCTCCACAAAATAAATTTTACATAACTTTATTTTTTCGGGATAAGATTGACTCGTAAGACAGTTATATTTAATCGTCCATTTTCATTCGCTTCGGAAATTCCTTTGATCACGAATTATTTATTATTATTCATCACGTTTACTGTTTTAGCTTCATTGATCGTTTAAACGTTGAATATGAGATTTCTTTCAATATAGGTAAGTCAATTCGGTAAGTCAATCTTATGGGCCAAGGTTTAATTTCGCTCGTCATCTAACCGCGTCCCGTCTCCGTCACGAGAATCCGCAAAGATATTTACGTGGCACGGGCGATGATACCTCGAGGCGATACTCGAAGATCTGCAACGTGGTGCATATGGCCGAGTGCATCGTCGACGAGTGAGAGTGCGGATGCTGCCTCAGCAACATCTTCTGCATCCCTCCCTCCGCCCTTCTCATCGCCACCGCATCTCTCACGGACTCTCTCGAGAGAAGAGAACGACGACGATGGACGGAAAGAAGAGAACGGTCCTCCGAGGAGAGAAAAAGAAAGGGAGAGAGAGAGAGAGAGAGAGAGAGAGAGAGAGAGAGAGAGAGAGAGAGAGAGAGAGAGAGAGAGTGAGAGAGAAGGGGCGGGGGGAGGACTCGTCGCCGCAAGGCCGCAGTGAAACAATGCGGGCATCGATCGGCCCCCTCTCCCCCTCGAGTGTCGAGTTAACTTCCCCTGGCGCCCGTTGCCGCCGTCCTCGTCGGCGCTCGCCCTTAGAATGTACCTCGAGCGCTGCGCTGAATTCCGCGGCGCGGGCATGTTCGCGTGTCACGACGGTATTGGCGCCGATATAGTTACCGGTGATCGCTCAATTAAGAGCCGAGGGGACAAGGGGACGTGATTCCGCAAGAGAGAAGATATCTCGTTACTTCGGCCGCAACTTGCGATCGATTCTCGTGGCTTTCGATATAGGAATTTTACGACTTTCTCAGTCTAACGATCTTCTAGCATAGCGGAACGATTGGATTTCGCAAGTAAATAAATTGCCGCCGATGAACCACGTTGGGTTCACGCGAAAAATATATGTGTATGTATATATGTATAAATAAAAAAAATAATAACTTGTAGTTCCAAGCAAAAACGCGACAGTTGGGATAAAGAATCCTAACGTATAACTCTAAACGGGCGCTAAACGAGATTTTCTTTAACCTGTGGACGATCTCTCGACCTCGTGGAGACGGTATATCCCCGTAATCTATCAGCGATTCTTTTTCTATTTTGCCCTCGTCCTTCTCTCTTTCTCTCTACTCATCTGTCTTTCTCCAAGGTATTTCCAGGAACGTCCGTGCCGGGGAATCCTGAACTAGGAATAGTTTCCCTCGAGCGGATCCGAGGTGTCGTCGCTTTCTCGAACGGTGTCGCGGAGTCTTATTCCCTCCTTCCTCTTCCCTTCGGCCTGTCTCCCGAGTCCGGGTTGGACGTCCCGCGGGACTCCTCAAGCGTAGGACTTTCGTCCGGATAATCCTCCTTTCCTCCTCCTCCTCCTTCCGTACCGTTCGTCGACACCTCTCACTTATCGGGCTTGTATCCCAACCCCCTTCGCGAAGTGACCGATCTCCTTCCGGCCACTCGGTGGATTTTAGAGCGATACCCTGACATGCTCGTCGCCTCGTTTGGAAATCACGTCGAGGAAATCGCCGTCGTCGGCAACAACTTCGCGCGGGGAGAAGACGACGATTGATAAACGCAGAATGTTTCCTTAGAATGTAGGTGTGCTGTCACGATTCTTTCGAAAGTACAATTGATATTGGAGAGTTCCTATTACTGCGCGAAAGATATCATTCAAACGCGCTTCGTGCTCTCTTCTCAAATATATAATAAAATGTATCTTAATAACGACATATGTCGTACTTTAAAAAATATCATTATCTCACTTGTAATTATCAATTTCTACTTTATGTGCGATTCATAAGATACCACAAACTCCTTTTCCAAAAAAAAAGAATGTCTTTCACCGGTAAATAAAGTTAAGTTCTAAAATAGAAATTGGACATGGTTAATAGCTGACTTGAGTGTGTATCAGCTTCAGCACTTAAACTTTCTTCAATTCGATTTCCTCCGGGAGGTATTGCCTCTCTGACACACTCAATACGACCTCGCCGTGGACACTCTCGTCGACAGCTCGCTCGGACGATGAGAGCTCGTACGTTTATCACAAACGAGACCCGTAAAACTCTAATAGAACATTCGTTCCACTTTGGGCCATAATGGATGTTTGCTAGCATGCCAGAAGGCACGGTGACGATAATTAGCGTCGCATCCTGTCCTTGCCGTTCTATGTCGTTGCGAGAGCATCGTAAAACGCGCGGACGGCGGGCCTTCTGTTCTACGGACAGGGATCGTGTAACGTACCTTCTCAATGGTACAGCTGCTACGGCCGATTCCACCTCCCTTATCCCGCGCGCGTGTAAACGTGCCTCCGCTCGAGATTAGCCTCGTTTGCTATCGCGAGGCGACGCGTCGTCCCGTCTTTACAACTCGCCGAAACTCATTTCGGCGCATGTAAGGTCGACGCAGATACCGCGATAAGAAAATCGCCCTGTCCCGTCATCCATTGCCGCTGGATGTTCGCCCGAAAACGTATAAAGAGAATTTAATCGCGTCGCTCGGTCCTAAACTGAACAAACTTGAAAAAATAAAATAATCTTATAGTGTAAACCCGTGAAATATCCACCAAGAAATAATTTTTTAAAACGAGTAGAGATATTCTTTATTTATTTTCTAGATAGATTCGTATCTAATAAACGATACTAATGGCATGCGGGAGATATCAATAATATGTAATATATATATCTGATAGTTAGTTTTTACGATTATTATTATGATTATTTTTTATTAAATTTTTTCTCTTCAATTTCACGGTTCCTCGATAGGAGACGACGGAAAATTTTCGTCGGCGATGGAGAACCCTCTGAGAGAAAAGCACGCTTCTCGACTTTCGTCTGACGATTGCTCGGGGAATAAGAAGTTCGTTATAAATTCTCGCGTCTGTCCCGGCAATAAAGTCACGGCGAATCACGTTATTACGGCGTTATCCCGCGGGTTTCTTACGGGCCGGCGGTGATTAGCCAACATCGCGGCGTGTAGACTTTATAGCGTGCTTAGGATAGCTCTTTTCTAGGACGCGTGTGACGGCGACAACGACGAGGAGAATAAGGGTGTCATCGCGATAAAGGTATCCAAGTCAGTTCTTACCACCCGCCGTCATCCCCCAAGCCCGCAAGAGGGAAGGGGAAGGAGGGGAGTAAAAACACAATCGAGTCTCGGTTGGCCACGCTCGGAAAGAAAAGACGACTGAGTTCCGACCACCGGCAAGAAGAAGCGAGGAAAAACCGAAGAAATAGAACAAGCGAGAGAGATGCACGAGGTGGTTGCTCGTAAACCCCGAAGTATCCCATGGGATTTGTATTATTCTTTCGTGGAACGTCGTTAGGAGGAAGGTGGAAGAAGCGCAGGTGACTGGTACCTGCTGTTCCTTCTCGATATATTGGGTAGATGACAACATTGCGTGTACCAAAGTGTGCGTGTGCACATAAGAAGAAACACAGAGTAAACAGTAGTAATTGATGTTAGTTAATGACGAGTGCTCATTAATTGTTTTAGAAATAAGACAATTGTTTGCCACATCATCCTCCTTCATCTCTTTTCCCGAAGTAATTACGATTCGTCGTGTTAATTGTTAATTTCGTCTTGCGTTAATTGTTACGGATTCTAATACAATGGAATAGATATCGCGAGCGTGAAAAATAAGTTAATCACGGATAAAACAAGAAACACGTAACAGATCAAGCTACGTGACAAAGCTACGTGAAATTTTTTAACTTATATTAATTCACGTAATTAAAAAATTGTACGTCATCAAATATTACGTGAGATCTGATAACGTTCAAACTGCACGCCGTGCAGCTTTGTATTCGTAATTTAGGTGTCCTCCTTTACATAGATATGTTATCTTAGACGATCGTGAAACGGAGAAGTTAACGAGAATAAATCGGGTCGCACGAGGTCTGATTTAGTAACGTGAACGTCCGGGATTTATGCAAATCGCTGAAGACGGTAAATCGCCAGGTAGCTAGACATTTTCATGGAAATAAATTTTCCCGTCGTCAACCTTGACTTGTCGATAGTCAATTGATATATATCAAGCCGTATAACTCGGGAAGGGTTGGTCGCGAGTTTGAAACGTTGCGAGACCCCATCTCATTAGAATACTTTGCTGACTCATCGCTTCTATCATTAGTTCTAATTTGTTACATTCATCGATTCTCAAAACAAATATAATTTTTATTCGTTTTTCTTTTTGAAATTATTGCGCATAATATCTCGTGACTGTAGATTTCATTATATAAAAAAAATTCTTTGTTATAAATATTATATAAACTCAATTCGTAAAATTTTTTAATTTTTAATGTTAAATGTTTCACAAAATTATAATTATTGTATCATTAAATAACAATTATTATTAAAATAATAATTATATTTTATATTTCTTCTTAACTTCTCTTTAATACGCATAAAAATAAAATTTTTTTAAGTACTACTATCTTGAAACTATTTATTTAAACGTTATAAGAAAATTATATTATTCCTATTCTTCTCTTGTTTTTGATATTCTGTCTATAGATATCTAATAAATAATTAATAAATATTAATTTATAATAGAAATAACATAATATTATATGTATAATAGAGTATTACGAAAAATTATATTTGTGTTTATTATACTATACGTATCTTCCAGTACTTAGAATAATAAACTCTTGTCTCTCTCATCTCTAATTAATAAGGTGAATCCATATTTATTTCCAGACTGACGCGGTTCGCTCGCAGTGTTCTATCAAAACGCGAAAACTCTGCGAGTGGCAGCATCATCAAGCACCCTCTCGCCTTCTTAGTGAAGCGCTGCTAATGAGCAAAATTTCCCGCGCTTCTGTCCAAGTACTTGACATCCCGCCGCCGGAATTGTTTTCAGCATTTATTGCCGCGATGAATGCGAGGTGTCGCGCGAGGATGGGGAAAACGAAGGAAAACCGCGCGGGTGGTCGAGGGGGGTGTTTCAAAAGGAGGGTTCCTCTCATCCACCCTTTCCCCCATGCGCCGAGGCGAGGTCTCGAATCGACCGATTCTTTCCCTCCGGGTCGATCAGCAACCTCGAAAAAAAAAAGGATCCCCGAAGGAGCCGCGAGAATTTTCTTAGTGGATCATTCGTTACGCGCACCCTCCTTTACATTCACGAGGGATTCGTTTCGGGGGTAAGGTGGGACGGTGGAAAGAAGGAAGAGAAGGCATTGACTTGGCGTTCTGACAACCGACGCTGATCGATCTTCGCGTGCGAAAACGTTAACGCAGGGAAAGGAAATCCTTTTTTCGAATCGCACATCCGTCACAGAGCGACTCGCTCTCGCGTGGGTAGCTTTTAATACCACTCGGAAGGATGAGATGACTGTAATGATGTTAGACTGATCTTAAAGTTGCAAGATTGATTGATATGGAGTGCGGGCGTGCGTTCAAGATAGTCCCGTGAACGCAGCAAAATAGAAGACATTGAGAAACGAAATGTTCGATTCGAGAGTTGTCGAAATCGGGGGAAAACTCTCATTCGAAGAAACCTCCTACACAAACATAATCGTATATCCTCGATATTCCGTGATCATATATATTTTTTCACGTGTATCAATCATTTGTTTTTACAAACAATCAGGCCGGATAATTACAGCCATTGTCTTCTCTACGCGTCGACATCACGATGCAATTCGATTCGATCACAGTGAAATACGCCGGCGGTGCAATTACCCGCGATTCGTTACTGCGAATTTCCGCACGGGTGCTCGTACTCGCGCGCGCGAGGGAAGGCCGCGAATAAATCGCCGCGTCGATGGTGAAAAAATTTGGGTCACGTCGCCATTGATCTCCATTCGTTTTGCGAGAAGAACGACGCCGCCGCTGCCGTCGCCGCCGCTGCGTTTGATTCATCGATCGCGAAAGAGAGAAAGGGAGAGGGAGGGAGGGAGAGAGCGCGCGTTCCTCTCCACGCTTCCGGTAAATGGCGATGTGATTTAGGTAAGGGCGACCATCTACCTATCCCGGCGAGACAGACTGGGCAACTCCAAGTTGCCGGTGGTCGGAATTCAATTAAGTCTTAAGCGTATCTCAGAACTATCGCGCCTGGGACGTCGCGGTGACCAGGAGGAGCGTCTTCTCCACGAGATGGAAACAGAGGCGGTAGAGAGCGTACATATGTACTCCATTAAGGTGCCTACCTGTCTGCGACCGAGTAACTCGGGTGTCTAATAAACGGAGTATGTATAGGGCGCACCGCGCCAGTGCGCGACATCAAATTTCAATGATCAAATTTCTTCGACGAAGTTAACGCGGGCGATCTCTTTTTCTGCGACGCAGGAGATAATTTAGATATTGATTTTCAGTATAGGCAATCAATTGAGTTTTTGCAAATAGAACGAACTTTGAACATGTTCAGTGCGCATTTTTAGTTTATTTATATTGATAATATATTTAATACACAATATTAAAAATTATTTTAACAATTATTCTAAATCAGATCCAAAACTCTGCTTATTATAACAAAATATCTTTAATTAGTTTATTGTTGATTTTAGATAATTTGTCGAATAATTTATTAACAAAATTATAATTATAAGTAAGGACATATTCAAAATCCAAATTTATATGACTGTATCCGAGGTCTGCATCAGTGATTCACGGTAAGGCCGTCATGAGTGGATCATGCAGCGGATGCTGTGTGAACGATAAGAACGTGAGAACATGCGAGAGTTGAACAGACGGAGTAAGGGTGATCAACCAACTTTGCCATTCGTATCTTTCTAATGGATACAAGAATATTGTTATATCTGACAAATTTTATTTGTCTAAAGCAACAAGTCAAAAAGCATTGTTGTCTGGTAATGCAAGTGTTGAAAATCTAATCTTTCAAGTTAATTATTCTTGGATTATTAATTTGTTGCGTGATAATATTTAATAAAACGTTATACATAAACGAATTATATCTTAGAATATTATAAATATTGTATAATAATTTTGCGATATATAATACATCTTTTATTACATTTCTTTTTAATTAAGAATTAAGAATGTCGATATATTATAAAGTAAAATTATAATAAAGTTTTTTTTGTTGCGATCTTGTTAGATAACACTATGCGTGCGCAATGAAACTCTTCTAAGTGAAAGTGATACTTTAGCAGTTACCAAAATAGATTGACCACCCCTGAGACAACTGATGTACCTGCGACCTATGAGACTGGCTCGTATTACAGGCGGCACGAATTATTAGAGTCGCTAGCGAGTTGACCCTACCATGCTAACTGCGTTACGAGGAGGCTTCACGAGATCGCATTACTCGTTCCAGCATCCTTCGACCACGTGGTACCGGAGTCTGGTACTTACTTGCGCGGGATCCCGCACCGCTGAGAACGACGCCAAAACGCCAAGGGACGGTTACGTGATTCCATTATCATCGTTGGAGATATATTCGCGCGAATTCATCGGCCGTGCCTGCAGGGATTCTCTCGCTTTCGCCGCGATCGAGACACTTCGGTCACAGTAACGGACTTCAAACCTTTGAATTTGTCAAAAGGAAGGGAAAAATCGAATATCTGGACAATCGGTCATACGATTTTTTACTATACCCTTTTTAATTTCGATTATTACGAATAAACAGTTATTTCCTCACTAGAGAAAAATATAAGATCCCGGTTCGAAATAACTTTCAGACATTCTATAAATTATATATTGTGTGCTTAATGCTCAAATCAAGCGCGATCGATATTCATCGAAATAGTCCGCGATTAGTAGTTCATCGACCTTTCCTCACTTAGAAATTACTTATTCAGTGGATCTCGCCGAGTTCCATTCGTGACGATTCATGAACGAGAAGAAACAGCCCGGGCTATACGAGCGCGAAAGGAATCGAAGGCGGCATCGCGACGAGTTAATGGTTTGACACCTGATATAAACTCGAGGAGAACTCGCGCCGGTAATTGCTGCCCCACCCCCATGCGATCCTTTTCTCGCCATTTCCACGTCTTCCGGTCGACTATCTCTCGTCTTTGCCGGAACGAGATAAGGGGAGGTAGAAACGAGCGTACAAGTCGAACGTCGTTACGATTCCTTTACCTTCGTCTGGAGCGTCTCTCTCGCGAGAAACGGTTAAGGACCCGACTTATTGGTGTTTATACTGGATGTACTTTATTGGATCTCCCGGAGTACGAGGCGAATAAATTTAAACACACGAAGAGTCAGTCGCGAAAAGTGCAGAACGACGAGGTAATTACAATGGGTGATAATTTTCTCTGCACAACGGACAAGAATTGCTGTCTATCGAAAAATACACTCCCAATTAAAAGTCTCAGTCGAGCAATCAATTTTTTTTTTCAAAGACATCATCTTGGAAATATCTAATTTTTTACTCGCTCAAATCGCTCTGACCGTAACTCAACTCAACCTCCCCCGTGCGAATTATTCAGCTTTTTATATTTTTGTAATATCGTAAATCTCGACTCACTGTTACTCTCGCTAATGTGCATCGTCTCGACGAGGCTTTCCTCCGTGGCTGGCGCGACTCGCGCGGGCGTCTGGATTTCTTTGAGTCTGTGCACACGCGAGTAACGAAAGAGCCGCTTCTCCGCCGGTTGGATCTCGTCTGTGATACTCACCTGCAAGAATAAAAAAAGAGAGATATGAATAGAGAGAAATGTCGCGCGCGCGGACCGTCGCTTGTGAAAAAAAAGGAGAAAAAGACGGAAAAGGGACGCGAACGGGACTGTGTGTGCACAAAGTGCATCCCCCGCGCGCGGGAGAAAGCGGTCGCGCGCGTCACGCAGCTTCCCTCAGGAATATCCGACAAATTCCATAGAAGTAGCGTGCGCGCCGTCGACGAACCGGGGGTCTCTTTGTATTTAAATGCATGCGGTAATAAAAGGCACGTCCGCATCGGTACGGTACGCGGCCTCGCGCGCGTCAAGTTTCCCTTTTCACTTCTCTCCCTCGCGTAGTCGCGCTCTTTCCGCGCTTTCCGTCGCCCTTTTCCCACCCACCGTCGCCCCGAGGTGAATTTACGTGGTGCGTCGGGCAATGCCACTTCGTCGAATTATACGAACACGTTTTGATAATCGCTTCTAGCGCTTTTCTTTTTCAGAATCAAGAGAGAAAGAGAGAGAGGAATAGATTATCTAAATGTGTAGTGTAAACTATGCTGCATTTATGATACGAATTCAAAGGAACAACACGCTTACGAATTACGTTTTGATAACAATTCTCATATAACTGAACCTCAAATTATAAAAATCATTTCTAAAAGTTTACTTTTTTTGGACTTTCGACTACCAGGGTATTTTAGAATAACATTTTGGAATAACGAAAAGTCGATGGCTGGAAGAACACTAGAATGCTTACGAACCGATAATCATACCAGTCGGATTTGCGAGTTTCTCTCTGTCTCTGTGTGTGTGTGTGTCTCTCTCTCTCTCTTTCTCTCGCGTGCACGGAATTTAATTAATCAAAATAAACAAACACCGACGAAAGGTTTTCATGCCAGACGTGACGGACGTCGTCGGACTAATGGAATTTTTAAGTAAACGGGTATAAATTACTCCGAGCACATTTGTTCCGCGGCGCGGCGCGATGCCGCGTCGCGTCGAGCGCGGTCCGGCATGAATTTTCAAGCAAACACGGCTGTAAATTACTCCTAGTATTTGTTCTGTTCATCCACCGGAGGTGGGCAGCGAGCAGAAGGCGAAGCAAGTACATGTCTCGTCGTTGTTCCTCAGAATTCCGTCGATTTCGCCGAATGAGATAGAAGTTCTTCACACACATCCCCCTTTTGCATTCACTAACATACATGTACTTACGTTCGCATTCAATTCACATTGCACTTCCAATGTAATAATTTATATTTTTATTATTTAACAAGAAAATTTTTTCGTTACAGAAAAGACCTGATATCATTTTTCACGAGAGTAATATAGATATATAAATTGTGAGTAATAAATTCATTTTCAAAAAGCTTTTGTAATTATTGTGCTTTATCAAAACGGTCGGCGAACAAAAAAGTCATTTAACAAGATAACTAACTGCAAAACAAAAATAAAACATTTAGACTTCGCTTAAATTCGCAGGTACTTAACTGCGATTGTCCACGCTATTGCTTTTCGCCAACGAGGCGCGAAATTATCATCCGCGATAATCGCGAGTATACTCACGCTCTCCTTCTTTCTCACTCTTTCTCCCTCTCTCACAGCGGTTTATCGAGTGTCATATCGTCGCTGAATAACGAACCCGGCAGACTCGCAAACCGCGACTGCAACCTCAAGTCGTACTTCAGACTTTATCTCGCGCTGGCACGCCGTCGTGATATTCGCGACGAAACGAAACTTCGCGGTAACCGCGGCGGTAAAGAATGCGGCGCGTTTCGGCTTGTAAATTCTTTCCCCGCGGTCGCCGCCGCCGCCGCCGTCGCTCCCAGAGATGCCTGGTGATGTACGAGCGCGCGAAAGTTGCGCATCCCGGGGCAACGCGGGGTCCCGCTTTTCCATGTGCATACCTTATCAAGCGGCCGTGGCAACGCGACGGCACCGCACCCCGGATCTTAACTGACATCTACGCGGCGAGAACCGCGGCGCGACGCAGCTGTTCCCGTAATAAAGATTAACTATCTCCGGTCGACCGGTCCGTCCGTCCGGACTCGCTTCTCGCTCGTCGCAACAGCGTCATGGAAGCGACCGAGTTTCGCTCGCGGATGCTTTTTTAGCCCGCGTGCTGTGTGCCATGTAACACATAGACACAGATTCGAATTTTGTCAATATTTTTCTATACGGCTCTCTTGTATTTTTGGAGATACATATTTTCGGGATCTCTGTCGAGATCGAAACGCGCATATCTGCTAACCTGCAGTTTTCACCAGCTGGGAAAAATTTTTTGCTGAGTTTTTATTGTTTCACGTAAGGACTTTTTTCGAGGGCCAGGATAATAGTTTTAATAATAATAGTTTAATAATAGTTTTGTATTTCTTTTGTGTGTGCTCGAAGAATTAAAGGTGGCATCGATCGGGGAAGATTCGACGAAACTTCTGGGCAACACCCGATTTCCCGATGGACTTGGCGCGGAAAATATAGGTCGAGCGGGAGGTCAGCGAGGCCGCTTCTTCGCGATGCGATTCGAGCCGGTTTCTAAACTCCGGCGAGGACGATGATGTTCGGGGTATCGGTTTGAGACGGAGGAAGTGTGCTCTCTGTTCGTCGAACGGATTCGCGGAAGGAATCGAACTCGATAGGAAGTTTCGAAACAAAATACTATACAGAACCTCGCCGCAGAGATATCCGCTTGTATAGCTCCGGTCGAAGCAAACAGTAACGATAACACCGGAAAGAAGCGAGCGGAAACGGGAAACAAAAGAACAATTGAGGATATGCGTAAGAATCACGAAATTGGAACGAATCGTGAGATAATGCGGCAGATGAAGCTCTGGATCGTGAAAGATTGCCTCGCGATTAAATAATTTTTGTAAGAAATAATTTTGAGATTAAAATACATTTAAAACCAGATAAATTATATTTATAGAAATGATAGAAAATACATAGACGAATTTATTAATTTTTCCCTCGAAATAATTTTTTCTAAAGGATATTTTATATCACAATAAAATAAAGTGGTTCGTATAATGTTAGAAAATTATGTAACAGTAAAAGAACTGAGCTAAGAAGTTTAAATCAAGATGTATTGAAACGACATAAACGATTGAAAGCATAAGGAAACACGCAATGGAAGTCGCGAAGGGGTTTCCAATCAGGAAAGGCGTGTGAGTTTGCTCGAGGTGAATTCGGAGTGCGAATCATGGCGCTCGTCTGAGAGGCCTCTCCTCCGATTTAACCGGTCATATACTCGGCTCATCCGGTCCTTTGTTTCGTGATCCGAGGCTGGAAAACCCCGCGCGAGATGGCCCGGAAATAACGTGGCCAATTGCGAAGGTAGAGGAGGATCCTCATCCCCCGCCGCGGCTTGCGCGAGCCCACGTAATGCAATCCCGCGTCTTTTCTCTCTTTGAGAGAGAGAGAGAGAGAGAGAGAGAGAGAGAGAGAGCTCCAGATGTTCGGAATCCACCCGGTAAATCAGTCGCCGCGGTAGTCGCACAGAGGGATATATCCGCTTATTGAGGCAGAAATAAGTCCCTACCGATACGGTATCGTAAAAGGAAGGAATTAGAGCGGAGCCTATCGCTCTATGAATCCGGCAAGCTGTTAGCTTTTCATCGCACTTTCGCATATTCACTTCTTTCATAATCTTATCGCTTTTTAATCGTAATGTAAAACATTTTTAATCATAATGTAAAAAAAAATAATCTCGAAATGAATACATTTAACGCGATACTTTTGGAAAGTAGAATTTAAATGCTCTAGTTTCAAATATTTATTAAAACTGTGAAATTAATATTATATGTATATCAATTACAAAATGTATATGTATGTTTCGTAAAAATACCATCGCTCTTTTTATCTACGGATCAATTAAAAAAAAAAAAATTTCGAAAGATATATGTTAAATTTTCATTAGTTTAATGTAACTGAATAAAACTGAAATTAATTATAAATATAATAAATTAATATACAATATGTCATGAAAAAACCTTTTATCCGTGGATTCTTTGACCAGATCAAAAATATAGAAAATATTATACATACAGTGATTTCGTAAAGAATACGTTTAATGCCTCTGCTTTATTAAAATTTAATTTAACGAAAATGATTATGTTGGAATTAGTATTACATGACAAATGCATGAACGGGATACCACAGAAATATTTCATCTACACAGATTGATTCATTTAATAACTAAATATAGAGATAGTTAATCAATACCGATGCAAATTTTACAGATAAACGCGCTTTCAGCGATCGCACCGCTTTTTGATTACGCTTGAATGTGTTATCGTTTTAATTACAAGTTATCATTTTAATTGCAAGTACAAGGACGCGTAACAAGGCAGCCGCCCGGGACGTTAATTCAATTTCGCATTACCTGCCTCCCTCCATCTCCCTCGAGCGCGGAAAGTCCGAGTCTGGGTTTCTTCCTCTCTCGCGACAGTTTACAGTTGGCCAACTTTTCCTGTTTCCTGTTTTCCTCGCTCCCGCCTCCCCGGACTTTCGAAAGTGGAGCAGCGAGAATTGGGCTCCTCATCGCGGGCTCTCTCTCACCTCCAACGACAAGGATCTCTTCTCTACCGAGTTAGGTTTGCGCGCGTGGCCCTCGCTGACAAATGGCCAGCTATTATTGCCGGTTTAAGCCAACAACCGCGTGCGAGGGATCGGAGGGAGGGGGGAGAGAGAGAGAGAGAGAGAGGTCGTTCGCTGAATTATTGCTCGCGTCGTGACAAATTATTCGAGGATGACGCGCCCGGGGTTTACGTGGCGGCGCGTTCCGATAGTCGCTGACGTGACGAACGATGACGCCGGGATATCTTGTCGTTCATTAATATCGCCGCAACGCGTAAATCTCGCGCGCGCGCAACCCCTCTCTCAATTCTAACGTCCCTTCTCCTTGTCTCGTCCTTATTACCGCTAAAAATTAATTTGCGGATCTTCCGAGAATGGACGTCGCTCATCAAGTGGAAACATTGAGTAGTTTTTTCAGCGATTTTAGGAGAGTGAAAAATGTATTGAAACACCCCCTTCGGATACGCTGCTAAAGAGGGGAAAATTTCCTTCGTTGCGTGAAAAATGTGCGGGGATTACCGTTCCCACTTGTCGATTCAATTATAATGTGGCGTGAGTAACGAAGAACGGAGGGAAATATTCGGTCGAACGGTGCGCGTGTAGGAGCCCCGTCGTCGCACGGGAGACGGAGGCATTCGCGTACACGTGGCTTCAATTATGGACGTCGCGTCGCCGGTATGTCGCGCAAGTTTCGTTCGTTAACCGCTCCAGCGGTTTTGCCGGGGCTGCTCACCGGGCGCCGTTTGTTGGTTTTAGAGCTGATTCGCCGGGGATAGGGAGCGCCCGCCCGCGCCGCCGCGCCCGCGCTGGAGCAAGTTTCCAGGGCGCCGCTTTATTATCTCCGCGGGATAGCCCCGGCTTCACATAAGTTTTCAACTCATTTTCCGCTACGTAAGAAAAATGCTCTTAAGAAGGCGTTCCCTGCTTTACGCTTCCTCGAACTCGATAACATGCAAGAAAGTAGTTCCGGAAAGTTTCGAATTTGTCCCCGAGCATGGTTACGCCCGCTTGATATTACGGGGAGAAAGACAGACCCCCGGCCGCATTGTACCTTCGTTACGCGAACGAGAACTGTTATGGGCAGGTTATCGACATGCCTTCTTATTATAATACTATCAAAGAATGTTCGTGAACCTCCTTCTTCCGACAATTTTAATGAAGCTTGACAGGCTTCTGGAGTCAAATCAAAATAAATTTTATGCGCGTAGTCCTTATGTAGGAACGGAAACCCCACGGCTCTGAAATCGCAATCGTCCCAGAAAAGAAACTACATAAAGTTTTTCTCCTTACCAAAGTATATTGTAGTTCTAAAAAGAGAACAAGATCAAAAGTTACAAAATTGCTTGGCTTTCAAAAAAATCAGGTTCCTCGAACTAGTTTTTACAATAAATTCTCCCGTCCGATCGCATAACCGTCTCGACCGGGAAAAATTTTTGTGACGTAATTTTATCGTAAAAAACATTTTGACGTGTATTACGTCGGGCCGCATTAGGCGCGAACGTATCAAAAATAAATTTCCAAGCAGAGAGAGAGACGAAAGCCGCCTTTGAAAAAAGAAAGGCGGTGTCTTCCGGTTTGTTCACGGAGCCCCGCGACTGGGCGCGATCCAATCTAAACGGGTTGTCGGCCAATTTCCGGACGGCGCGGCGGGCGCCGCATTCAGAGCGACTAATCGCCGGATTCATCGCGATACGTAAGCATCGTGCGCGCGAAAGAGAGAGAGAGAGAGAGAGAGAGAGAGAGGAGAAAGACCAGAGGAGAGAAGTGTCGGATGTGCGTGAGTAATACACGCGCGAGAGACGAGAGTAGAAAAGCGGCACACGTGCGACTCGTGACAACGCATTAGCCCCGGCGTCAGCCGAGACAGGCGTCAGCCTTGCGCGCGGCTTTCGCCCGACGCTACACCAGCCGTGTCACTGTCTTGTCAAGCCGGAGCAGACTTACGACATTATATTTAGATGGCACCTAGCGCGCACTCCTCCTAGCGGTAAAACGCCTCGCCGAGAAGCTGTCGATGCGCGCACGGGCGAAGCGAGAAACGCGGGCGTCGCGACGTCGTCGACGCATTTACAGCTCTTACCCCTTACGTGCCCGCGTGAGCACGAGCGAGTGACAAAAAAACGCGTCCATCATCGCCGTTATAAATGATGCTGTCTCAGTGACGGTTAGCCTTAATATGTTTTTAAGACGGTCTAATTTATTTATTGAAAATAGGTACAGAATTGATTTGTAAGAATTATTCTAGAGGAATGAAAAATTAATCTCAAAAATTGAAGATCGGAAGCACATTAATTGTGTTATGAAACCAAATGTATATATAAGGAGTAACATCAGCGATTTAAAGCAATTTTTTTTCGAAATAGTTTGTTTATTCAGGGGGTTCCAAGTCTCAATTTATCTTCTTCAAGAATACGCGGTACGTCGATATATATACGTGTGCTTCAAAGTGTACCTCATTTTTCTTCTTTAATAAATAAATAAATATTCGATAAAGAGAAAAAAAATCGTAAATTCGAACGATTCGAATTATTTCGTATAACTTGGCATTGCGAGAGGAATCGTGCTTCGGAGAGACGAAATATGATTTGTCGAGACGCGCCCGGAGAGATCGGCAGCGGTATCGGGGCAAATGAGGCCATGAATAAAAGTTTCATGTGGATTTTTACGTTTATGCGAGACGGAGAGCATAATTCTTCGGACGTACGTACCCGATATGAAGTAGAGGGCGTATGTAATTCCCGGACGCGCATCGCCCCACATCGGGAATAATCTGGTATACGATAGAAAGAGCCGGCGCATAAAACTCGAGCGTGCCGTAAGATCTCGTAAAATATCTAAGCGTCGAAGGAGCTCTCTCCCAACGCGGTGGAAGTCCTATCGAGTACATCTCGCGCCGGCATCTCGCGATTTCCGATTTCCTTCTCAACCGGCACGTGCCGGTGAAAGGTTCTCGCAAACGCTTTCTTGTATTGTGACCGAAAGAAAAGGGGGAGGGGAGATGTTATGTATATTCGTATGTCGTATTCTCTGTAACATCCGAACTTCCAAAAATAGACGCGCAAAAAGCTTTTTTATTATTTTCCAATCCATCCTGTACGAATCTACCCTCCGAATATGTTTCTCAAACATATATATTAAAATATATCCATTTTAAAATATAATTAAAATATCCATTTATTTTGTCCTTAAATCACGAAACGACGTGGATCATTTTCACTCCAGGGAATCCTAATTTATAATATCGTTGACATTTTCCGAATATTGGAAAACTGGAGATTTGTGTGATCGCGGGCTCGCAATCGCGATGACATTACGCGGCGAGGTCTCTCTCGAGTAATCGGGAGACATTTTTCGCAGATCGGTTTTACCGGGAGTGGCCCGTAATTTTCGGACGACCTCCCGCAAATTTCGACTGAAACCGGATAAACAGGCGGATCATGTCAGAGAGATGAATTTTCATTCGTCGTGACTTTTCGCCGAGAGCTCCCTGTTTTCGTCGGCACTAAAAGCGGATATCGTATTCGCTGAAGCCGCGGTTTACTGTTTCATATGGCCCGAGGGGAGGCGACTGCTATAATAGTAACACTTAGAAGCGGTTTTTATTTCGCAGGCCGCGGAGTACGCGATTTTTATTTCGGCGCTCCCGCGTTCTACCCGCCGCGCGGATCGTGAAATTTTTATTTCTTTCGGATACTTTATGCTTTACACGAATGACTTTTACCTCATTCATAAGTATAAATGTCATGTGTATTGCAAGTACATTTTTCGTGGCGCAACGGCATCGCACAAAAATACTTCCTACCGTCTTACCCGTAGCGATCGCGCCTTACTATTACGTACGAATGATGTAGTTTTCTTATGCCGTAATAAAATTTATATTCTGCAAGAAAACTGATAAAATGTACGGGCCGTATTTCTCCCGTAAGATTGTAATATAAGGAATATAAGACACAAACTCACTTTACATCAAATAAAAAACTTATCCTACGACTAGGATGCACATAGTATTTTTAGCTCCTGTCATGAATATTCCTAATGTTTGCATGGCACGCACAAGAAATTGCCCTTACTATACGTTCCCTCTATCAGCGTCGATATTTTATGCGCGGCAACTCGCTCTCGCATTCCTTCGGGAGTGCGGGAAATTGATTTTTCACCCGCCTTTCCTTCCGCTTTTGTCTATCATTCCAGAGGAATGAATTCGCTCACGATCGAAGGATACGAAATTTAAAGTGAATCAACGGTTCGCTTTTGTTAATCATTTCAGAATAAAAAAAAGGGGGGAAAGAATCTTGCATAGACAACGCTATTTTTTTTTAATAATTTGAAGACATTAGAATCATTTTGTCTGTCTAAAATAATCATACAAAATCCATAAATTTTTGTTTTAGAAATTGATAACTAAAATGAAGCAAATCACATTTTTTATTTACCTGCGATTAATTTCAAATTTGATTCTTTTTTATTTTTGATATGTCTGAAAAAACACACGCTTTTGTTTGAATGTATTCGTTTTGAATTAAATTCCTCCAGCGCGATTATTAGAAGCGTGCTGTATAAATACGCCTTTAGACGCGCCTACGGAGTCCGCGAGGGATATTAAGACTCTTCTTTTACGACAACGCTGTGCCTCGCGGCTTTTACGATGCTGCTTGTCTTTGCCGTAAATCCCTCAATCCCTCGGGAGTCAATTGACTTTCTCGCGGGTTACGAGGTGCCGAGATGCTCTTCCCTTCTTGTCGGCGAGAAATCTTCAAACTCCCTCTTCCGCCACGTTCTTTGTTCGTTAATGCAGCCCGCTTCGCCCTCATTGGTGCGGGATTAGCGCCGTATCACGCCCTAATCGATACTTCTTCTTCGACATATTTCAATACTCGATAAGATATTCTCAAAACATTGCAATAAATATTGTAATAAAAAAATATATTGAGCTACATACTTGAACAGTTCTAAAACAATCAATCTTTAAAATTTTATAAAAGAAGAAGTGAACTCGACTGTCACCTTCGTCGCAGTCAGAGCTACGATTTCCGCTTTTGAAAGACGAACTTTCGAGCGGGTGAGACAGAAATTTCCACCCTCTCCCACGAGATTACCAATTCAATGATATAATCTGAATTTAAGCGGCGCAATTATTATACGTTATATTTGATCAGGTCGCGGTGCGAGAATATGGATGCGCGCGTTCATTCATACGCGGCACGTTGATGCGAGATGAACTGCTCTCGGCGCGCATTTCGCTACTATTTCGCATTTCAAATCAGTTATCCTCCCTCAGACGTCGACAGGATGCGGCCATTTGTACGGCTTGCGCCGGGGTACCTGCCGCCACTCCGTCGACGCCTTGCTTTTCCGTAAAACCGGCATTTACGTGTCCCCGCGTCTCATATATGCGCATGTGAAAATGCTCGTATGTACATACGTACGCGCGTGTGTGTATGTGTGCGTAGGAACGTCTTTCAAATGGGATGCTGAGGAAAATGCCGAGGTGAAAGCCGCAGGGAGAAAAAAGGAAGATACAAACGCACAGTAAAAATAGAGGCAGTTGCTTATTTTTGAAATGATAAAATGCGGATTGTAATTAGATCTAAATTGTATTTACATGGCCGGTGTAACTTAACGCTCTGTTAACCTGAATAAATTTTAAGGAGAACCGTTTATTTATTTAGCAGTAATTTCTAAAGAAATGTTTGCTCGGCTCTTTATTTGTCTCTTCAAATTAATTAAGGAAATATTTGCTTGAATTCCTCCTCTCTCTCTCTCTCTCTCTCTGTCTCTCTGTATAATTGATTATAGGTTTAAATGCTTGTATAATTATAATGCGCCACGATAAACAGATATAAATCTCGACGATGGCTTCATGAGAATAATTTGGCCGCGCGATAAAACGTTGATATACGATATCACACTTCCAACGGAAGTATCACTTAATGAGAATTTCTACCAAAATATTACACCTTTGTTTCGACATTTATTTACGCGTAAGAGAAAATTTATTAGCAATGTGAAAATATCATAATTTCCAAAAGTAATTTCACTACGGTGAAACTCTGGTACACAGAGGATGGCCCGATAAAGGAAATATTAGAAACTCGCGCGGCTTTCCACGAAAATTTCATTAGCGAAAATTTCTTCCGTAAGCAGAACCGTATAATACCGTTTTATTATATATTCGCGCACGTAACGAAAAAAGATTGCAACGCGACGAAACGTTGATACTACCGTAAGAGTACTACGAGAGGCGAATTTTTATAAACCGACAAAAATTTTACAGACGAAATATTTGCGAAATATTAAAGATTTAATAAACGCCGTGTGTCTCGATAAAGGAACGTATATCAGGAACTCGAGGCTTCCTCCCACGAAGCTGAGAGAAGACGCGACGGAACGAGAGATACGAGGGGGATGCAAAAGGCGATAGGCTCGGGGGTGCGGAAGGACGGAGGGTGGCCGACGGCGCATTTCCTACGCTATAGCGGCTGTAAATTTCATATGCGCATTCCGCTCTCTGCTCGCTTCGAGCTCTCTCACATATACATATCTATGTGCAGTCGGACGCGGTAACGGCCGCTGGCTGGCTCATTCCAATGAAAGTCTCCTTGCCGCGAATACCCGAATTCAAGCATCTCTCCCTCGGGAGAGAGGGTGTATGAGAGAGAGAGAGAGGGAAAGAGAGAGAGAGAGACGAGGGAGGGGAGAGGAAATCGAGTGAAAGAGGTCTCCCGTCGCAAGTTGAGAACATCGCTCCGGAGAACATCGTGTGTTTAATGGCAGGATTTCTAAATAAAAATGGCAAGCGGAGTAATAATAATAACAATAGTATTATATAGTAAAATAGATGCATCATATTACAAGCAAAGTATTAAAGAGCATATTCTGTTAAATTAATATGCCACAAATCATTGTGCGTTAAAGTGAATTATTGTATGTTAATAAAGTTGTAATCGAGGCTCAGATATAAAGTTACTGCAAAATAATTATTCGTCGAGATTGAATTTCTCTAATTTCCATGCTGTTCTCAATCCGACATGAAAATATTGCGTTTACCTTCGTGGCTTGTACTTTAACTCGACGCGAGCAAATTACCAGGCAGCGAATTATAACGAGTTTCTCGGGGAAGATCAAAGATGCCTCGCATTCAATCGCGGAAATTTGCTCGTGTCTGAAAGACGCGCGTCCAGTTTAAGGAGCGAAATTTGCGTCTGCGTCTTAAGCGATTTATTCCTGTACCTCGCGGCGGTGTAAAGCACGGGGGCACCTCGCGGAACGCACGGGTCGGTTTTTATCGACGCCGCAATTTCAGGATGCTGGAGAGAAAGAGAGAGAGAAAGGAGAGTACGCCACGACTAATTTTCTGACAGCCATTTAAGCAGATCTACCGCTAACGATAAATACAATAAAGCAGGATTAAAAGCACGGGTTAAATATCGTTTGCATTTTTTTTTTAATACTGTTAAATCTTTGTCGAACGATTTGAGAGTGTCGAAATGCCGAAAATATCTCGTAAAATAGTAAAATATTTCATGAAAATATAACACAAAAACGTATAGCATTAATTGAAATTAAAAATGACGGAAAAAGGAAAGAGATGTGAATTTAATGCCGATATTTTCAGGAGAAAGAGAAAGAACTGTATTAAAAATTTCAATTATCTCCTCCCCCTTTTGGCATGAGCCGCTCTTTTCGACTCATACGTTTTTTCCCCGACACAACCCCTTACATTTAATCCTGCAGATTCCTACGAAGCGTGACGTATGCCGGATCGTTAATTTTTAATTCCTCTGCCTTTTCATTTCCGTTCGTTGCCGATTCGGCACGCACGATGTTATTTTAATCCTCCAGGGAGGCGGGGGGAGAGCAACGAGAACTATCGCCCGGGAGAACGTGCCAAAGGGGGGAGGGAATGGCGCGACAAAAGGGAACGGTGGGTCTAGCTCTATAAATTGGGGGTACGGAAATTTCAACGAGGGACACGGTGCTTTTTTTCCCGAATGTCCTGTCGAATTGGCTCCTGCGAATGTCGGCAAATATCGATATTCTTCGCGGGGCGAACTGTAATTTTCACGCTTGCTGCATTTCACCGTTCATTTTTTATTCGTCTAGAGTCGAAATATCCTCATTTAATTTTCTCCGCATTCCACTTAACAAAAAAAACTTTTCCCCGAGGAAGAAAATTCAGCTAGAATGAAATAATGATTCAGACAATTTCGTGAAAGAATCCATGTAAACTTCGCTTTGAATTTATGATAATTCACGAATTACACGTGTAATTCGGAAATTGTAAATTGATGATGTATTAAAATAAACATTTGCATAACAAGAGAAAAAATAAATAACTATTTAAAATATAAAAATGTTACATAAAAAGTTAAGCTACAGATAAATACAGTGACAAAAATAGTTGGTAAAATACAAATAACAAACTTGACAGAAGATACAAGAATTTTTATATTTAAAAAATAATATTTACCGCCTCATTGCGCAGTTATGCCGGGCATCGCACGCCGGAATAATATTTTCGTGGAAACTTTCGGATCGAGAGCGAAAAAGTAACTTAAGTCGCGGGACAAATAGCGCGTTTGCATAGCAGCGTGAAACGCAAATGAGCATATTTCCCGACGTTCGTATCAGACGGAATTGGAAAAATGCGCGCGGAAAATGCGAGCACAAGAGAAAGCCGCGGAAACGTTAAGTCTCCGAATGCATATTCGCACAATTCACGTGAAATTCGTATCATACTTCATGCGATCGATCGGCATCTCGCGTTCGCAGGACCTTTCGCAGATGTGATATCCGATGCATATAGGTAACTTTGACTGGTCTCTTTGCTCCTTCCTTTTTTTTTGAACGACGTAATTTTCACGCTCGCCGTAACAAATTGTCCGTGACACAGCGTATCGTATTCTTCGCGGCAAAAAAAAGCGATGACAACACGAATTACACGGTTTACAAGACGCGATCAATTTATCAATTTACTATAGATTTACTAGAAGTAAAATATTCGCGATATCGCCTGGGAGACGAAGTGAAATAAATTTTCAGTTACTCAAAATCAAAGGTACATCGAATTTAATTTTTATAAATAAAAAATAAAATCTTATAGTTTAAATTAAACGAAAATTACGAGATTGTCAATGAGAGCTTAACTACAAAGTATTAAAAAAATTTCAATTCTGTCACAGAATCTTTGAGTTGAGAAGGATATTAAGTGTCGAAGGGATATTCAATTCACGACACTACGCTATCTTCAAAGTAACATTAAATGATAAAGGGTTAAAACGTCCCTCTATATTAATACGCCCAATTCTATTAATATCCTCGTGACTAACGTGTACTATCAACGAAATAGTCATATCGACGTACTCGATATTGCGACTTATGGCGGCATAAACCGGATACCGTGCAGTTTAGGCGCGCAATTTACAACAGTCAGTCGGGAACAATTTCAACCCTTCCGAGATGGCGAGACCGGCTGTGCCTTCTATTCGAAAACGGTCGTAACCGCTCATCGGCTCGATCCATTACGGCGGCTCGTAATACGACGGAAATTCCGCTTATTGCCCTTCGCGCGGAACGTCGTCGCGTTCGCGCGCGTCGGAATTATTCTCGGCGACCGTCACGCGACGACGATAATTCCCGATTCCGTCTGAGAAGTTTAATCGAAACGCGACCCTCCTCATCCCTTGTCTCCCCCCTCCCCCCCCCTCCCCCCGCGTCTGAGTCTGTCTTATGTGCGCGGCATACGGGGCGCATATTTAGAGGAGGGTTCGTCGACGGTGGGAACGACGCTTCGTACGTGCCCACCTTAACCCCCGCTTGCATTGCTGAATGTGCGACGCGCATAATTTTTCTACACAAATTATACTTGTCGCGAGGTTAAAAATACGAAATATACCTGTGCTACATTTTTTTCAACAAAGTTTTAATTTTATCATCCAAAGTTTTAATTTTAATTCTAATTTTTTTTTAACGTTATGCCCGTTTTAAATTTTACGTAGAGTATTCCACAATATATTCCACCGTATAATATTCTAATAGCTAATAGTATTTCGGAGATCAACTATAGAGCCATAAAAATTCCAATATAAAAATTGGGTCATAATAGTTTTTGAATTGCAAGCAATTTGAAAAGCGATTAAAGTCAATAAGAGACACACTGAGATCCGCATCTGCATTTAAATCGATTTTTTATTTGAATTTTACAACTCAAATATGAGATTGATTTTTATAGCCATCTCATCTTGTATAAGTTTGATTGAATCGATTTCTTGGAACTGACCATTTTTGTCACATTTGTTATTTCGCTTATTACTTAATATATCAATTTTCATTTTCCTTCATATACATTTTTGCGCACACATAAATATAAACAAATTGGGTTACGCAAGATTAGAATAAAATTGGCACGTTAAAGAAACGTTTGTAATGTGTTTCTTAATAAATTAATTAAATTCTTTCGGAAACAATCACGATTAAATCACGATTAAAGTAAATTAAATAAAGAATAAGTGATAAAACTTTTATTTACTCCGAAGATGCTCCGCCGATGCTCGATGCCTCTCAGATGTCTCTTCTTCCAGATTCCCTCAATGCACTTATGTAATATTCACTCGCGAAAACGCGGAATTACGTGCACAAAGTATCAGAAAACGGTCGCGTCGCTTTGCATCCTCGGTATTGATCGCACACGCACTTCGCTATGCTACTATGTGGAAACAGCGTGAAAAAAGTACGTAAACAAAGCTACGAACCGTTCGACACACCCGACTTGCCGCAACTAGCGCAATAGATGAATCTAACATGGTGAAGGGAATCGAAAAATCGCGCGGCGAACTTTGCCACTCACCGCGGTGCAGTGGCACTATTACCTGTTGCTTCTAACCGCACTTTCGCCCACTTTTAGCACTTTCAATAGCAAACAGCATACGGTCTTTGCTGTATACATTATGATATAAGTGAATAAATATATGTGAATATATATGCGAATTGAAATTGCAAACACAAATACAATGGAATAGTTCAAATCACATTCAAAAATACAGCTGCCGTTCTGCTGAGCGTTTTTGCATGAATGAATTACGATGAAATGAATCTCGCGAGATGTGCATATCTTGAGAAATTATCGCGACGTGCCAAATTTATAGTTGACGAATATTAGTCATAATATCTAATTACATCTGTACTTATTAAACTAATAATAATCGATGCTCCTACTACTGATTGAAAAATCCGAAGCGTCGACAATTTCAATCTGACCGCGATTAATAGAATCTTCATCCCAACGCGGGTAATTGAATTAACGGCAAATTAATTGGGACACGAAAATACACGGTTCAATTTCAGCACTGAACGCATAACACATCTCGAATTACGCGAAACACGCGTATTATTTACAAAACGATCAATATATCAAAGCTTTCCATTACGTGGATCATTCAATCCCGCGTGTTACTCCGAGCGCGAGGCTATAGCGAGCAAGTTACATTTATATCGAATTGAAAATGCGACCCGAGAGAGGTATACCCGAATCCAAGTGTCGAATATAATCCCGCCCGTAAATATCACGAAATACTACTAATTCATATTAATTGTCATACCGCGCCACGCTTCCGTTTCTACCTCGTGAGATATTTGCGCCTCGACGAAAGCCGCCGTTTCGATACACTCACGCGTTGTTAAACAGTCGAGTTAATCAGTCGAACGCGATCTGACAATCGCGAATTGTTCGTAGGAAATAATTATGGCTGGCGTTTTCTGATACTTGTCGCAATCGCGACGTGAGTTATAATAACGATGATGACATTCGGAGCGACGCGCGCCGCGCTGCCTGCCCGTTCGAGTCTCGCCAGGCGAATGACATAGCGCGGTGACCTTGTTTACGCATTGAGCACAGTCGCCGCGTGCCAAAGAATACGTTGGCATTACGAAATATCTAAATACTCTTACTGAATATTCTCTTCAAATATAATGTTATTAACATTCCAGATGAATCGATGATAAGTTGTTGATGTATTACGATTTCTTTTACTTACAATTACCACTTGATGCGCGCATTATTCTGTGCTCTCGAATCGAAAATAATTTGCCAACTGCATTCAAATCGAATCGTAATATAAAATAAATCCTTACTACGCATATAAAAGTAATTACGAACTTCAATTCGCAAATTCTACGCAATCCTATTAGTCAACTTTGATCTAACGAGATATTCAAGCTTAATATTTTAAGATTATAAGTTTGTGACTTTTATAACTTGAAAACCAATATGACTGCAATTTTTAAGGGTTTTTGTTGAACGCCTTGCATATTTCTCGAATAGATTGAAAGATCTATCATTGAATATATTGTACATAAAATACTTTTAATTTAAATTATTTAATTTAATGATAAACACAATTTTAAAATTTTTTATTTCTATGGAAGATGCGATATGATATCAAAAATTTTTCTTTGTTAGAAAGATTAAAGAAGTGCTCGTTATCGCGCGATCTAAAATTCACTTTAAAGAATGTCTCAGACAATTCAGGTTGTGACAATGGAAGTGACTCAGGCTTGACTTTCTTCTCAGAGATAGTAACGCGGTGTCTTGTTATTTTCGCACTCTTAGCGCGACATTAACTTTGTTAATGCAGACAGACCCTTCCTGGTTTAACCCTTCCACGGGTGAAAACCTTACGCACCGATTATGCAAAGCGCGCCGTATCTTGAGGAGGAGCCGTGACACGCTAGATCGAATATTTCTTCACGCGGAAAGGAGCCTGATTCCACGTGCGTTTAACGCAAAATAACTTCAGTCTTGTTTAATTTAAATACATATATAAATTAGATCTGAAAATTTTATTGAGAATCTATTTTATTGAGAATTTGAGTATCAGACATTCGAGTCAGACGAATAAACTTCAAAGATACAAATCATCTTCATTTGTCAAATATAATTTTTCAACTCTAAGAGATTCATAACAAATTAATATTTGATAAATTCTTAACAGATAAATATATTTAAAAAAACTTTAAAGAATCGTCCTTCGATTTTTGTTATGAATTTCTCGTTATAAAATTATATGTTTGTTGTAACGAGAACAAATTATAGTCTTCAATAATTGTCAATTTTAGAGGATACCTCTCTCAAAACTGTTGAATTTTATTTCAATTTAGCGTCAGTTACGTTTCAAAGTATCCATTGAATCTCTCGAATGCAGGAATTATTTACTAATTCGTCGATACTTTGACAAGTGATGCTATCGATGTTACATCGGGTGATCGCTAAAAGCCAATATATTCAAAACTAATATTTGCGACGTGTCAGCTTGCAATGAGTATAAAAGTCTGCAAACCGCGAGCGCGGATTCACCAAACCAAATTCCTGCGTATACACGACAGCCATACATCACTAGATAAATATCTCGCGCCCATAGGCAGAACAAATTTTTTTGTTCGAAACGCTGCAGATACTATGCGATATTTATTCCGGGAGGCGTCGAAAATATTTATACTTCCGCGATCTGATATTCTTTATCGATTTACTATTTCGCAGTTACGCTCGCAACGAGATCGATACATACGCGCAACCGTCACAACATATTTTCCGTATACCTTCGTAACGATTGTGTATTTTTCTAGAATTGGATATTTAACGTTCCATATAATATATATATATATATATATTTTTTTTTTTTTTTCTAAAATTCAAAGACTTTCTTTGTATTTTCAACAATTATCTACGTTATATGGTTAAATAACATGTACAATATATTCCCAGAGGAATCTTACGACATGCAATAAATTCTATTCCATTCTCCGTCTTTGTCTCTTTCTCTCTCGATTCTTCGCTCGTTCGTCCGCTCGCTTGACAGCGATCTATTCCTTAATGCATGTAAATGAGATGCCATGCTTTGCGGGTAACTCGTTGAAATACCACATACCTCCGGCTGCGCCGGCTGAGTGAGTGAGTGAGTGAATTCTTCCGAAAGGAAGAACGAAACGGATGGTGGACGAGTGCGCGAGCAAGCGAAAGAGAGAGAGAGAGAGAGAGAGAGAGAGAGAGAGGAAGGAAATTTCGAGGGAGGTGAAAGACGCGCGGTTAGTGGTTAGCGTTCTGTCCGTATGTCGGCGACGCGAGACGAGAACGGGGTATCTACGCGGGGAATGCATCACGAGGGATGTGCAGCACGGTAAATTCGCGGGTAACACGACGGTACGCGATGGCCGCCGAGCCGTCGTCGTCGTGGACGTGACAATGGTGATGGTGTTGGCGCTATTCGTAGTCGATGTCGTCGTTGTTTGCGTGCGGAATAGGACGAACGCCTCCTCGACGGCGGCGACGACGACGACGACGACGGCGGAGGCGAAGGGCTGCGCACAAATGGGCTTAACACGTCGCTGCACAAACTTTTCAGGAAACGTATACATTTGCGAGAGAATATTTTAGAATTTCCACGAACTGTATGCTGGGCGCGGAAAATGATGCGAAAGACTTTTGGAAAAATTTTGTTTAAATCTGTTAGAGAGAGAGAAAGAGTTATTCTCACATCTGTATCTAGATCTACACTGACATTTCTTATTGGGTAATCCGAAATTCTCCAATGCTACGATAGCTGCTAGTGGCTGCACTCGTCACAAAACGGGACAATACTTTCGAAAGTAATGGCCGCCGTGTAATCACGGAGAGTGGTATCGTTATACCATGCGGCACCCGGTGCCGTAAATCCCGCGTTTTCGTCTCCGATATTGCGCAAGGTACTAAACGCGGCCCGGTGGGTGCATCCTATCTTGCGTCCCGGATGCGGACGTGTGTTATTTCGCGACACGGAGAGAACATTTCAGCCTCTGCGGCAGCACACAGCTCGCCGCGTCTCTCGTAAATCGCGAGTCGAGACTGCGCGGAATATCACGCCTATCTCGATTGCACATCGCGAGCATGAAGTAAATATTTAAACAGTTCGTTGGAGAAGCAAATCGTCGCAAGGAAGGGACGAGGAAAAACGGAAACGATCGAGAAAAAGTTACAAGAAAAGTTACAAGCGAAGAAACAACTGTTCTATTTCTCATTACTGTTATTCGCCAGTAATATCCCTATTTCGCGTGTCAGCATACGTAAAATTTAGTCCGAACGTCCGCATAATCGCCGGTACGTAATGCAAATTAAACAGCGCAGCAATGAAGTTTCATTCGGCACTCGGTTTTACTCGTCGTTAAAAGTCCGCGCGCCAGCTCCCCGGTCGCACCTGGCGCCCAATTTAATATTAAACGACAGCGAGCCGCGCCGCGCCGCCGGTGCGACGGCGATATTCCAGGCCGAATGTCCGCGCGCGAGGGCGGAAAGTATCGAGGATAAACATCGAGAGTTCCGGAATGGCCCCCGGAAAGGAAACGTAGACGCCGAACGTCCTTTATGGAGCTACGAGAGATCGCCCGTGACGCGTTACGGGACGGCCATCCGACGTAAGGCCGCCGCCGCCGTGCAGATTTTATATGTCCCCGATCCGCAGTAACGCGTCGGCATAATGGACGCTACGACGACGCGACGCGTCCTCCGATACGCTACCTTCGTCGGTCATATACGACGCATCTGCCGTAGCATTACTACGTGTGTCCCGCGGGTGCGCCCGGCTGTACCGGGATTATGCGAATTGACTTCGGAAATCCCGCCCGAAGAGACTCGCCGTAGCCATTCGCGCGAACGATGTCCTTTTGTCGCGAATGCTACATCTACATCGGGGATTAAATCGAATATGGCGTCGGATACTGTCTTTCTCTTTTTCGCACATCTCTCTTCGTGTGTTCTGAAAATAGCTACTATTAGATATTTTCTTTAAAAGCGCAGATATCATATTATTTCTAGTATATATTTCCAAGAAAAGTTTCTGCGATAATAAATTAATGGAGTTCAAGCAAAACGATTAATAATAAAGATATATCGATTACGTTCCAGAATGATTACCTAAGTTATAAGATTATTCCTTGTGAATATTTATTTTCGAATAAGACAATTAATCATCTAAATTTGAAACAATTTCATTGTTTATTTTAATTGCTGATTTTATGATACCGAAAGATATCGGATGTCAAATTTTTCAAAGCATATCAAATTCTGTTAATTGACTGCAAAATTGTAATCAATTTCGGCCTCGAACCACCTCGAAATTAAAGCTAGAATTTCATACGAATACTTTTTGCACGGGAACCTGTCTAACGCCACTTTTGCAGGCGACGTCTATTCTTTGACGAATTCACAATCGACCTCCACTTTTAAAGAAAATTGCATGTCGCAAACGCGCAATTCGCCGGTCGTTCCGCGTTTGATGGCATACACGTGGCGTCCGTGCCACGTTAAAAGGCAACCCGTAAAAACGGCTATTAAAAGTGCGGCGACATCGTTACCGATCGGCGTGTCGTTGTGCCCGCGGCCGCGACCGCGGCGTTCGCGTGATACAATTTTTCGCTCCTGAAAAGCGAACGAACGAGCGGGGTTCGGTCGACATCTGCACCTTCATTCCGGGCAACGGTCGCGCAGTGTGTCGCGTCGCGACTGCAATGCGTGACGATATTCCACTGTGCGACTGTATCTATCCGCCGTTACAATCGTAACGCGCAGCTGACGAAAGAGTTAATGGCCTCTCCATTCCGGAAAGTTCGATCATTTTAACTTCACATCAACTAATCCTCAAGTAATGAACAGAACTTATTTGTATTATAACATAAATACGTATAAAATCGTAAACTATCATACCCGCGAAATTAACGAGCAAACTAAGCTCTGTGTACACGGAAAGAACGATTTTGCCGAAGAAGCCTAAGTTTAACTGATACGGATCTGAAAGTTTTGTTGGACCATCAAAATAATTATGTCAAATTGGTTTACTAAAATATAAACATTTTTTGCAACAATGCTTGTCAATATTGAGCGTCCAATATAATTATTTTGATGGTCCAACAAAATTATTTTTAGATCTGTATCCATCAAAATTTTAAGATCTTTCAGCAAAATCGATCTTTCCGTCTTACAGTTGTGAAATTAATGCAATTTAAAGATTGCAAAATTAAGCAAGGTCGAAATAAAATCGACTCGATTCTAAATCTTAACTTTTTAAAACACGCCATGCAACGGACTAAAGCCCGATCTACATAAGTCGCAACACGCAAAACGCAAACGTAAACGCGGACGCGGACGCAAGATAATGTTTCTTTCTTTTTTTCCCTTTTTTGACGTTTCTTTTTTTTTCTCCGCGTTTGCGTTTTACGACTTGTAGACGGGCCTTAATGCGTAATGTAGATACTGGCGTACGAAGAATATTTCGTGCTTTACTCGGAGCTTGTTTATCGGCAACCACTGCATATGGATGTGTTTTACTTCGGGCAGGCTTTCTTTTATCGCGAAAAAAAGGGGATGTGTGTGTGTATACGAGAGAGAGAAAGAGAGAATGGAATAAGCCACGGGGCCGACTATAAAGGGGGTGAAAAAGCAAGGCGCGTCGTGATGGATTGGCCCGGGCCAATCACCTCGTTTGTATCCATTTGCAAGGAATATTGTTCCCGGCGATCTCGCCTCGCGCCTTTTTTTTTCTTCCTACCTCGTAACCGGGGCTGGCGCGTGATTCATCTTGACGGAAGGAGAAAATAGGGGTGTGTGTGTGTGTATGCATGTGCGCGAGGGAGAAAGAGAGAGAAGTCATTCCGGCAGGAGGAGGATTTCGCCATCTCACAATGACGTTCTACAAGAGCGATTAATTTTCATTACGCCGGTCGCACGCCATTGTCCGCCGGTCGAAATCCGACGAGATGTACCGCCCACCTCTGATCTCGACTATTTGCAACAAAGCGGAAGAAAATAGCTTCATTCAGGAGGAATTTTTGTGAAGAGAATAACATGTAGATGGGGGAGGGAGTTTGTTCCTTTCATTTTGAATGCATAAACGCTCGGTTAATGACGACCACTGCATAGCTTCTTGGTATTATTTCACCCGGAAAAATTAATAAAATAATTACTTTTAACTATGTCACGTTATACGGAGCTTTTTACATAATTTCCTAACAACATAATTATTTACCGATCCTTTCTTGGCATTTCGAAGTAGATATAAGTGCCTTGATTATTATACTAATGCAATATTTACGAGGAGAGCTTTGAATATTACTCTAAATTCAAGCAAACGACATCTTGGCAATTATATCGTAATAAAACACTCCTTTCCTCTTATAATCGGTGCGTTTTGTTTCGTTCTACAATTGTCGACCAAATTACCGCGGCGAGAGATAGGGTTAAATATCACAGCTCCAAACCGTGTGGCTGCGTTATCCTACGTTTCACTCGAGAGTTATCGCGAGAGCGCTCAACACGGGGATGAGGTAGAGGGGCCGCGTCATTGGACGGAATTTCTGGGTTGTTTGTTTCGCATAGTTTCCACGGCGTACTAATGCCGCCGGCATTAGCATACGGCCGCCACCGACGAGCTCGACGAGGAGAGGACGAGGCGAGCCGTTCTCGCGGGATAAACGGGTAACGTGCCGACTAGGTCGACAACGGTCTGTCTAACGTTGTTCGTCGAGTGCCAGCAGGGGTGCGAATGGAAATAACGCGGGCGGAAAGGAGTCGCCTAGTTGCCGCTTAACGAGTCGACTGATAGTCTATAAAACTTGCTAACAAACTCTCTCTCGTTCCCTCTCTCTTCCTCGCGTGCACACCACCGTTCCCGAGTATTCCAAGCCCCTCGGTGTCTAACTGCCGTTTCCGGCGCGACCCTTATCGCAAGGCTTTACTACGCGAGAAAGAGGAGCGACTCGCCTTTCTTGGATGAGACCGACAAACTTCCTGCAAATCCTGGAAAATATAAAATGCAAAGTTTTTGCCCCGTGATACTATACTCACAAAAGTTATATAAAAGTCTTTTAAAAATACTAGACCTCCATATACAAAACAAAAATGTATGTTTAATATTCGGAGAGAAATTTAGAGAATTAGAAGCTCAATCCTCTGTCTCTTATACTGATAAAGATATCTTTATGCTCTTTAACTGACAATGAAAAAGATATCTTTATTCTTTATGATGCGTGTATTTTTATAATTCAATTTATATGATCTTCCAAATCTTTTATAAATTTAAGATATGTGAAGACTAATTAGATAAAGAGCCAAAACTTAAAATTACAAAATTACGTTTCGTTCTTTTATTTTCCCCCCGGTTAAAAATTGCTTTATCGTATGTCACGGATTTGCTCGAAAATCTCGCTGAATGTCGTTAGCACGCGCGACGTGATATTTGGAAAGCAAGACAATCGGCGGGAAAGTCGACGCCTGTTCACCAACCTTGGCCCCGAAGAGAACAGACGGTTGAATCCGCGAAGTCGCGCTCTTTGTCGTGTTGCGGCAGGTGTACCCCTGGGGGAACGCAAAGCTCCGAGAGAACGCGTGAAAATTCACTTATTCAGACGGAGGGGGTTGGGAGGAATTGCTTTGGAAGACTGGGGAGGACAAGGAGGAGAACAAAACCCGAACTGCCATCGCACTCCGGCTCGTTCTCTCTCTCTCTCTCTCTCTCTCTCTCTCTCTCTCTCTCTCTCTCTTCCTTCTCTCTCCCTCCCCCTTTTTTCCGCCATCTCGCTCTCGTTGCCTCGCTATCGTGATTTCATGCAAAGCGCTGCTTTCACGGTGCGGTAATTTCATTTTCGCAACGAACTTACAACCCCCTCCTCCTTCTCCTCATCTCTCGCGTCCTCTCGTCGGCTCGTCCTCTGTCCTGTCACTCTCTACCTTTGCGCGCGCGCGTGTCCCTGCCCTCCCTGCTCTTTCCTCTTGTCTCCTCTCCCTCTCGAAAGTTCGTCGTAAACGCGTAGTTTCATTTACATCGTCCTCGTCCTTCGACCGCGTTCTGTCCACTCACGAAGCGCATCGTTTCACCGAGGATGTAGTGGCGCGATGCTTTATCCTGAATTAACCAACTCTCCGATTGCGTCTTCTATATATCCCATTGTCCGAAACTTGCCCATTGATCCTGACGTGAAATTTATAAGGGCGCCAGTAAATAATTTAAATTGCTTTCCTCGGAAAAATTTCTTCAGCAGGCGATCAATGTATATATATTTAACGTTTTCAAGTTTTTATTAAGGTTTTCGAGAATAGAAATTCGCAGAACAATATATCAACTTGAATCGCAAAATGCAGACACGATTCACCAGTTCAGGAGCGAAGAGCATTTCGGTTAACCGCGATGCGCGCTGACCGAGTTGCAACTTTAAAATGCAACCGTAAGACGTGCAGGGGCGATGCGCCGACGACGGTCGGTCGACGAGACGAGCAGAAGCTGCGGTCGGGCGCATCGGTGTGCACCGCACCGGTGCAATTCGCCCGGGGGAGATCCTCCGAATCGGTTTTACGAAGTTCCATTACGGCGCTACCTGCTGTCGACTCACTCGTTCACCACCGTCGCCGCCGACGCCGCCGCCCGCGCCGCTGCCGCCGCCGGCTCTGAATTCTCCCGATAAAGCTGTTATTGGCTGTTTGCGTATTTATTGAGGGAGATCCCCGCCGATGGAAATGAGAAATATAATTGCGTTCCAATGTTTCATTATGGGACGCGGGATCGCCGCGAGGCCGAGCGCGGCGTTTACTTCTCGGCACTTTAAACGCGAGTTACAAACCAATCGGTCATGTCGAAGGGGTAAACGACTATCGAATTTCATCATCGTGTCGAATGAAAAAAAAAACCCGTTTTTTTTTCGAAACAATATAAAAAAATTGGGCCTCTCTAAGCGCGAAAATTGGGTCATCTAATGCGTACAATAATGTAATCAAGCGAGCATTGCCTATATTTTGTTATAACAGCAAAATTTATAGATCCAAAATTTGAGGTTTGCGCGGCGCGGCGATGAATGCAAAATGACCGTCGCATTACGTCGCTAAAATCCTACGTAGTTTCGCGCGTAGGATTCAATACGCGTGTCCCCTCCCCCCCTACCCCGCCCTGCCGCTCGATTGTCTCGATCGTACTTAACGCGGTCAAATTCGCTCGGATAACGATGACAATCTGCAATTACGCAAAATCACGTTGCTGACGTAAAGTCGTTATGCGGCTTACGGTCGCGTGCGTGCATTTTCATTTCGGTTCACGTCGACACGGGTATTCCTCTGCTTCGCGAAATGCCCGGTGGCAGCGACGAAATAGCATTCGACGGTTGACATTACGTGGAAGGCGTGATTTCTGATGCGCGCTTACAAGCGTTTACGGCGCTTTGATCATGCTTCCCTTTCAGGGGAGAGAGCCCGGGGTACATCGATCGGCTGCGGTCGGCTTTCGTGGCTTTCAAAGTCAAAGCGCCGCCCACACAAATGGAATATTGGATAAAACGCTATGCCGTACACACACACACACACATACACACACACACACACACACACATACATCCATACATGCGGACACGCACACACGCGGCTCTGAATCTTAATGAAAGCTACAATACACCCGGCTGCCCTTTCCTTCGACACGACTAGCCCGTAAAGATTGCAAATTGAACCTTCATTTCACCGTAATCGGCTAAACTGAATTCTAAAAAGAGATTTGACCAATCGCGTGCTATATAATGCTGCCGATATAGCTACGCGAAATTATGTAAATCGAATGTATCTCAAACGCATACCGATCGCCTTTGCACGCGAGAAATAATTACGGTTCTTAATAATGAGTTGGAAAGAAATCAATTCGTGACTTCGCGCAATCGTGCAAAAACAATGGTAGAATTAATGAAATGAACGAGGACTGTGCGACACAAACCTCGAGATATCTGTATTGACATCAGACTTCGAAATCCCACCGAAATAGTTATAATATTAAATGTAGCATTAATGAATTATTGATTCTAAAAGAAATTGAGATGAATATTCGTTGCGAGAAACGATTGATATTCGATAGTGCCGTAACAGCAATCCACTTAGTCGATCTCGATCACACATCTAACTTGCTCGAACTTCCGCAAAAGCGCAAACGCCCGGTGCACAATTGGCCTCGAGTCGAGGGGCGGTTAGCGAAATCGACGTTCGATCGGCTGCACGCTCGAGAGCGATGCATCCGAGAGCGGTGTATATAGTAGCGAACATCGGCTATTACGCATCCCGATTGTAATTTTCGAATTTGAAACACGAACCACACATACACACACACACACACCTGTCGCGACGTTCGTCGCGCTCGCGAGGTCACGTGCGCATAGTTACTCCGATGTTACATTGTGCAACAGGCGAAACGTAACGGTCTGTTAACATTAACACATTATGTGACGCATCGACGGAAGTGCATCCCTCCATACCCGCAATTTAATGAAAATTGCGGGTTCGGGTATTATAGGGCACCTTCGAATGGGGTGATTTAATCCTCGATAGTCCTTTTATCGAAACCTTTCATTTACCGAAGGTACACACGATGCACCAGAGAGGCTTTACATCTCTTTTATCGATCATAAACCAAGAGAAGTCAGCCCTTTCTCTCTTCATTAAATCTTGATCAAATATTTATCCTTAAGCTGATTCAATTATTGATGTTAAATCTCATGCAGTAAATTGAATCCCCCTACGCGCGCGCGCTGAATTTTTTATTAAAACACTATACCGAGCAATGAAATTTTTTTTTATTAAAAGAAACACGTGCGTTTTTCATATTGCAACAAATTATTGAGTCTCACTCGTGTGCAAAACTCGCGGCGACGACGTCACGCGATATCTCTTCGTGCGGGTAGTTTTCGCAAAAGGAGGCGACGGGAAAAGTATAGTGTGCGCGGGCGGTCCGCCATATTGCGGATATCAAACCGGTACGTGCCCCACATGCGGAACTGGGAATTCACCTCGCGCTGCCTACACTTGTCATCTCCTTGGCCCGAACGTCCGACTATCCGAGCGAGGCACGAATGTCGTTCGCCCGATCGTCCTCATAGCGCGCGAGTATGCGGTGCTATACGCGTACGTGAACGTCGGTATACGTGAACGTGGGTGAAAAGAGGCGGAAGGGGGAGGGGGCACGAAGGCGATCATGCGGCACGACAGGTGCTCTTTACCTGTTCACCTTGCGAGCTCGCGAGAGAGCCCCAGCTATATCGGTTAAGAATGAAAAACGAGCCGAGCCCGCGAGAGAGGGAGGAAATTGGTCGGCGTCGTATCTTTGACCGACCCCCTCGCAAAAGCCGGCCGGGAAAGCGGGAGAAAAATTGCGGGTTGCTCTAAACTAGCTATTCAAGGGGGCTCGGTCGCTCCGGACGGTAATTCTTCGCGCGGCGCATTCGAAACGACTTCCGGCGTGATGCGCCCACGGGAAACGCGATAGAATTAAAAGAAGCCCGCGATACGGGTGAGCGGCGCGTCATGCAACTTCTCGTGCGGCGGGCTCAACTTTCTTACCCGGCCACGTCCGGGGAGGCCGGGTCTGCCTTGAAAAGCGGTTCTAAAAGCGGCCTCGAAGATCCGATAACGAAATTATAAGCGTAAAATTGAAAAAGAAAAGTATAGACGCTTTTCCGTTGATTATTCATGGGCTCCGCGAGCCGCGAGCGGGTTTGCGGCTCGCGAACTCATTTGCGGCTGCGTAACCAGTTTCGCCGATAATGAATTAATGTGGCCAATAATAATAGACAGTGAAATTACATGGGGATTTTCGAGAGATGGTTAATTGGTTTTTCATTGATTATTAATTAGTTCGTAAGTTTGTTTAACTTCGCTGTTAAATCCCCCCTCCTTTCCACGCGCGCCTCTTTTTGATAAATAATAAATGAATTTAGATAAATATTAATTATTCTCTCTCTCTCCCTTCACGCGTGTTCACTTCATATACAAATGTATTGATAAATTTTATAAACATGTAATAATTAATATAATATCATGTATCTTGCCATGTTATTACTGCCATTAAAATAATTAAGCCCCGCCAGCTATTTCATAATGATTAATATGCAAGTTCAGTTATTCGATCATTGACCCCCCCCCCCTCCCCCTCCTCGACACAACAATCACATCGCATCGACATGATGCACAGAGCGGAATAACTATTGCCGAATATAATATTATTCATGATTACGTAATGAACGTTAATCACGCTCTTCTGTTTACGCGAAACTATCGGCGCATTACAAACATGTCGTTCCCTCATCTTTTTCCCCTCCCTCTTTCTATTTGTATACATCACAATTTTTGCGATATATCACAATTTTTCCTAACATTCGTAAATAATCTCCCAGAGATCCCGGAGAGATCCTCTCCATCTAGTACGATAGAAACGAAATCATCATGAATTTTTCTCCATGAGCATATGAAATTTTAGACGGTATCGGCAAACGAGAACGCATAACTTTGTATTTGCAGCGTGTGTATCGTGACGTGAGATCTCGTGCGATCTGAAATTCGTCTGGAAGAAGGCTTTATAAATAATTCCTCCCCCTTTCCCGTGCCTACGCACATCGGCCCTTATTCCTGCACATTTCTCCACGGTTTCGCTCCCCTCCGCCATACAGCCCCGTGTTTCTCATCCTCCTGGAGGAGATCCAAGCTATCGTAAAACTTTCAGGCACGCTTGAGTTATGTACGTTGTCGTTTCGAGAGAAGGGCCGAAAGTTGAAGGGAGTCGTGGGGTAGTCGTGGAAAACGCGCCTTTTGCATTGGACTCACCGCCCTCGATAATGTCGAGGGCTTCCTTGCGGAGAGAGGACGAAAAGTACGCATCGATTACGAGCACGAGCGAAACAAGACAGGCACGAGCGATTCTCGATTCGAGTCCCGGCGCAACCTTGGTAAATAATTCCGCACCTTTCTGTGTGTGCCTTTCTTTCTCGCTTGGCTTCAGCCGAGGGTGCCAAAGGAAAGTTCTCTTCACGAACATGATTTGTAAATCCAGCGATCCTCGAAGGGGGACCAACGAAATTACGCGAGATAAGAATATTGTCTATGTCTTTCGAGAGAGGAAAAATTCAGAACAAATTGCTAAATTGATATTAAATCATCTTTTCTCAAACAGAATTTTGATTTATATTACGATATTAAATTTTTCTTAACAAAATAGACAAAACTGATTCGGTTTTTGTTTCTTTTATATTCTCTATAATATAAAGATATTTTCTAATTAAATAGACAGTAAAGAATTAATCAATTTAAAATTCCTCTTAAAATCTACGTTAATTTGAATTTACGTTAACAAATTCAATATATTTAATTTCTCAAGCGTTTGTCTAATTGTAAAATTAATTTAATAAAAGTTAAATTAAATTAAAATTAAATTAAATAATATTAAATAATATGTTATTAATTAAATTAATAGAAATTTAATAATAATCTTATTAATTTTATCGGTGTCATAATTTTTACTTTAGAATTATTATTTTAATTAAATTCTTGTAACAAAATAGAACATAATTAGACACAAAACACGATAACAAAACTCTTGATCTTACGCAGTATTGAAGCAAGGAATATATTCGGTGCCAATAATGATCTCGATTTCCTTTCGTATCGCGTTGTATATATGTAACTACCGTCACTACATAAATGGAGGTTGTCTGATTGCGCGCTTTGCTCTTTTCTGAGGACTTTTCTACTTAAATCACGAAGCACCGGCGAGCATCGCTCCCACTCGGAGATGCCAGTCAGGTGAAGACGCCTGCGGGCGATATTGATTATTTGATAAGGAAAAAAAAGCAGCAAGGTCTACGAGATAATCCTATTGAGGCGTAGGATTCTAAGAGAGAAAAGAGGCCGACGAGGTGCGGGGGCAGGATGGAAAGGGGGGATGTAAGAGACAATATCGTAAGCGATTCGAAGCACGCTGTCCTCTCTCGCCGTTCGTAATTCACCCTGCGAATGTTATCATGGAGAAGACGACAAGAAACGTTCACTTTCCTTCTGACCCGTGATTTTAAATCCACCTTACCATGGAAATCATATGAATGTTCTAAGTTGAATCCAGGCAAAAGCTCTCATATGCTTTCATTACATATCTTTTCGTTACATACGCTCCCTTCGAAATGCTTTAATCCTTTAATTTAAGAAGCGGAATAAAACTTTTTAAATCTTACTTATTCTAAACTTTAACATGTAAGTACATTACATTCGCCATTAATATAATATGTTATATTTTCCTCTCGCTCTTTTCATGTGACAAAAAATCCTTACACATTTTTTAAATTATTCTAGTATACATATAAAACTTAATGGTATCTTTAGATGATATCTTTAAACGTTGATTAGCTAAATGAAAATCGTAGCGGTTGCATTAAATAGATACCTATACTTGCACGAATCTATTTGATCTTGTTTCGAAAAATAGTCCCTACAATTTCAATATCAAACGATACATCGTTGAATGTAAATGGACATTCGAGCAACCTTTTAGGATCAAACCCTACGATAGGTTCTTCCTCTCTGTCGAAACTTAACGACCGAAACCGAAAGAGAAATCACGAAGGGTTTTCTGATTTTATTCTGATCCGAATTCTACCTCCCGCACCATCGTAATTCCATTTGTCGGCAGTGGCGGGATTGGAAACTGCTCGCACGATGAATGTGAATTCGCAGACGATAAATTTACGCGCGAAGTAAAACAATTCACCGTTCCGCACTTTTGTCGTTAGCGAAAACTTCGGAAGTTTGTGTGCGAGCATAGGATAAACACACGTAATTCAGACTTGTATCACATCCCAGCTGCAACGAGAGACAGAAGGTCACTTAGACAGCAACGTTCACTTAAGATAATATTTATACATGAGATATGATATCATTGTTAAATTAATATAGTAAAAACTTAGAGAAATAGAAACCGTTGCATAAAGACATATAGCAATCATTGCGAGAGGTATCGATTGCGTGTTAAGAGAAAGTTTTCGAAAGTCTGCTAGGCTACGTACGGCACTATCAATATCGGTCTTTGTTCGATGCACTGATAGGATACCTTATGTGCGTGTGTGCCTCGCGTGTATTAGCCTTAATAGTGGATGTGTGCACGATTGTGTTATCGGGGCGAAAACCGAAAACCAATATGACATAACTCTTCGTCCGGCCTCGTCACGTCTCGTCACGGGGAGATATCGGAGAGGACAGGCAAGTGACAAACCCCGAAAAAGTTTCGTTTACGTGGCAACCACATGAGAAGGGATAAATTTTTATTTTTGGATCATTTTTTTTCATACACACCAATCTCGTTATCGAAAATAACACCAAAAGACTCCGCGGATCGTCGGAAAGGCTGCAACAAGGCTGGCTTGTCCTATTTGCTGTAATTTAACTCCGTGCACTTCCCTTATTCGCAGCCCGGGTAAGTTCATCGTAAACTCATCGTAAACTCATCCTAAACTCATCGCAAAGTCAATGTACCATTCTCATCGAGGCTTGGCACACATTTTATAGCATTTTCTCGAGGATCGAGATAAATTCCGAGCGCGTGGATCCGTTCGCGAGATAGAGTGACGTAACTCATAACTTGCGACCTTAGCTGCACTTTTTGATCGTGAACCGATCAACGTACGTTCAATGTAAACTCGTTACCGGCATGTAATATCCAGATCGCGCGTCTTGGTGATATCTGTAGCGTTACAGGCGCGCAACTCGATAAACAGGATGAGATTCTGTAAATTGCTTCGGTTGGAGTTGGCGTGTATGTGTGTGTGTAACGCTTTTAACAGAGCGCGGCACGCACGCCGAGACGCCGGGGATGAAGACTCAAGGGCGAGGGGAGGGGAGGGGGGGGGGGAGAAGGGGTGATTGAACACTTTATGTGTACACGTAACTGAAAAGGCTCTCGCAAAAGTCGCGAGCTTCGAAAAATATCGCGCTCGGCAGGTATCTCCGATGTAAAGCGCTCGGAAAATATTTTTAGCCGAGCTGCGAGGTCACGTGCGTTATATAGAGCGTTTAGGAAACTCGTTTTCTGTCACGTTAGAAGCGCGCGCGTTGCGACATGTATATAATATTTAAAACATTTTGCAATATATATTATATAGAACTTTTTTTTTATCGAACATTAAAATATTCATCTTCCAAAAAAATTTTTTTTAACGTTTATGTAAAATTAATTTGTTTATTCATTTTCTTAAACTGATCTTCACGAGAGTTGATAATTTTCTTTGCATAAAGAAAAAACATTTTAAAGGAGAAGCTCTACGGAGGAGAAGCTCTAAAGGAGAAGGAATACAACTGATTACGTGACGAGAATTTTTGATTTTTCGGTAGATCCTTCGTATGATAATATGTACAACGCGTTCTAACTGATATTGTTTTTACAGAGGGACAGATGTTATATAGCGAGCATTCGTTACCGTATTATTATTATTCATGGTTTTCTCGACCGGACGGGAGTGTTTTGCATAACATGAATATGTGAGGCCGAAATATTATCGTGAATTTATTCATTAAAGTTTTTCTTAATATACGAATAAATGATAATGCGTGGCGCAAACGAGCAAAGCTTTTGCGAACGCATTATGACACGTAAACGTGAATTAAAATAGAAAAGCCTGGGAACAATAAACATCATCACAGATTAATTTTTTTTAAACAAATTTAAAACTCGACTTTACAAAAATTTAAATAATATCTATACACATGGTAATTATATGTTCTATTAAATTTTTTTACTACAACGATTGTAAGAGAACTTTTTGTGTGTTAAGATTATATGTATAATTTATAATATAACTAAAAATAGTGTAAAATATTTTTAATTTGTCCCATTTTGATTCTTTTCGCCACACATTACCTTTTGAAGAGCTTGAAAGCAATATCACCAAATAAAAGATTAAATTCACAAATGGAACACTACTCTCAAATATATTACATACAGAACACAATTCTACGATTGAATCTCGCGCATATTTTCCATATGATTAATGAACAACGTTCGGAATGTGATATGCGGTATCTAATTACCGTGGCTGTAATCGAATTTACACGGAATAGGATTCCCGCGAATTTTGGGGATTGCCGGACTTTCCACCTCCTGCCTTTGTTCAAGCCGGTTACTTTGATTACAAAAACACAATGGGCACGTGTACATTGACGAAAATGCGATTTAAATGCGTTCGGTGGTGCGACATAACCACGCGTTACATGGAATTTCGAGCGAGCCAAACCAAGAGAGAAAAAAGAGAGACAGAAAGACAAAGAAAGAGAGAGAGAGAGGAGGAGGAACCGCAATTAAAATTCCCTAATGGACTCAAGCGAAATTCCCCGTGCGAATATTACGATTTTTTTTATCGCTTCTCGCAGATTTATTTTTGGAGCATGAGCATTCGACGGCGCTCGTGTTACAATATCGGAGGAATCGTATCTAAAAGCGATCCGTTATTGCCGGAAAAAAAAATCGCTGAAGATCGCACATGCATGTCTAGAATATGGCGCGAGACGAGGATAAACACAAAACCGAGATAAATTCACTTCGCGCCCTTTCGCTTCCAGAATACATAAAACCGCACGATCGATTACCTGACGATATAAACCACATCGTTACTAATTGGCAATCGGCACACACAAATGCATCATGTAATCGTGATATCCTCGGGGAAATAAGAAAGCACCTCCGATTCGATTTATTGCACGCGAGACCGGCAGAAGGCAAGCGCGCGATATCACGAGATAGACATAACAACTTGAACGCTTCCGATCGGCGAGCGTATGTAAAAAGATGCAACGGCGGGTGGCTGTGCAGCAGGGAGGGAGGAGGGGACGATAATAGCGCCGGGATGTCGGAGGGTGGTAGGTAATACCGTGGACGGGAGGGAGGGGGGATGCGCGGCGCCACGCGGGGAAGGTGGCGAACGACTAACGTGCACGATCGAAGAATCTCGAAAGTAGTTGCGGGGTCGCGAGGATGGAAGGAAAAGAGAAGCCCGGAATCCCGCGGATACGGTAGTCAATCGATATTCCAGCCGTCGATCTCTACGCCTCGCTGAAGATGGAGTAGGTACACGTAGGTATGTAACTCTCCCCGCGACCTCTCTCTCTCCTCCTCAACCCCTTTTCCAACGAGTTGCAGTTTCCGTCGCTTCGCTCCGCGGCTGTCTTCGCGATGTATGTGCGGATACGTTTGATTCTCGAGAAATATCGCACGGAACTCCCGTAAGAAGTTTCCGCGATTGTCCTACTTTAAAGCGCATTAACAAACAGCTCGCGAAATCGATGCCGCGTATTCGATCTTGCCGCCCCTTCTCGAGAAAGGCAGCGCTTTCGCTAAATCTCACGAAATCCCGAAATGCAGCTCTTCGCTCCGAGCAACGTTCGTTTCTCGCTGATAATTTTTATATTGTTTTTAAATAATTAACCATCTACATTTAATATCTATATTTTATGGAAACAACTATTTAACAAAACAAAATATTTTCAACAAAACAAAGCAAAATCGTTGCATGTGAAAAATTAGTTGCCGTAGAAGATAATCGCGGCATTTGTATACGTAGTAGATTAAAAGCGCATACGCGCAAAAAGCATGGTATAGAGACGTAGATAAATATGCTTGTATACCGCACAGAAACGGACTGCGCAAGCCAATGGCGCCGAGTAAACTTGGCGGAAGATGCGGCTTGGATTATGGAACTATTAACTGTCACGCAGTCTGCGACGATAGTAGTTTCGCTAATTCAGTTTCAGTGTAAATTACGCGCTTGTTCGCGCCGCGGCGCGACGCGACGCGACGCCTAGACGAGAGAGACCGTCGCGAGATGCGTCTCCCGCCACCGTTGCGCTTATATTACCTACGTGATAAGAATGCCGGGAGAATGCCGGCGATGTAGGATCTAATTGCCCACGCGTTCAGATGCCGTGATTAATAGTCACCTTAATTATCTCGAGTTAACTCGCTGCGACGACTTAGTCTCCCGGCGACGGGCGCGACGTCGCGTAACTTCGGCGACTTAGCGGGGCCCCAGATGTTCGGACAAGATCTCGGGAATGCGCTTTAGCGGATTCCCTCCCGACACATTCGAATGGGACAGACGAGGAAATTGTTCGCAGAGATACAGAATAAATATTAATGACTACATTAAAACAAAAAAAAATCGTTATTCTATATATTACAGAAGGGAGAAAAGAAGGATAAAATATTTCACAAAATGGTAAGAACACCAAGTCGCTCCACTGCCGAAATTTATACATCTAATGACTCTTTGATGTCTGTTTGATAACGTCAAACAATCTTCGTTTAATTTAACTTGTGTTTTCTCGAACATGGAAAATATTCAGCATGCTCCAATTTTCATAACAAAGATTAAATTGAATGAAACAATGGAGATATACGGTTTTTTGTTATACATCGCTATCCGCAAGGTTCAGTGGGATAAAATTATGACAAATATTCCCTCCTTTAATTTTATCGTCACGAGAATTGCTTTTCTGAATAGGTGTGCGAAACCTTTCCCACCGTAAAAGTAATAAAATTATTCCATAAAAAAACTTTCTCAGTGTCACATAATTCCGGATAAAACGTGAAAGCGAGGAAAGAAAGGAGAAGCGTTTCATCCCTTTCGCTTCGTCCCTTAAAATCAAGTTATCGATAATAAAAAAAAAAATTTTTTTTTATTTTCAAAATTTCTCTGGAAAGTCCACGGCGGGTTCCGAATAATAAAATCAGTAAGCTCAAACATTTGATCGATACTTCCGTCTGGCTCAAAACCCGATCGATGGTAGGAGTAATTAACGCGTTAAACGTATTTCCGTCATAATGTCGAAGCGCTGCCTCATTATGGATGTCGTTCCGTGTTTTCCGCCGCGCACTATTTTATTTTCATCGTATTTTCCCGAAGAGCATTCGTAAAATGGCGAACGGACCGACAGCGGGGAAACGTTGTAACGGTACGGTAATGCGCTAATTAATACCGCTACTAAATTAATTTCTCCGCCGTGCGGAATTTTAATGAGCTCAAGTAGCCCGTTACAACGGGCGGAATTCTTCCGCCGTAAATATCCTTTAACGTATCGCGGCGGATATATTTAATTACACTTCGTGACTTTTATAATGAAAATGAATAACGATTGAAAAAGCTGCGCCGAAAACGTTCGCAAATATGTAGGACTGAATGAGGGGAGGATCAAGCGATTTCGCGAGTCTCTCCTTGAACCTTTCACAGATCCATATTTTCCATCACGCGTGAAATCACCGAAGGTTAATAGCCGCGGAAGATAATCGCGCGCATCCGAGCGGAGCTCGAGAGCATAAAGAAGGGCGGCGTCCACATCGCGCCCATCGAATTTGCGATGAAAGCGGAGAAAAGGTGTTCAAGAAGGATCTCAAACATCCGAGCATATCGCCGGCATAACCCGGAAAGAAAGACAAAAGGATCGACCGGCGCGGACTCCCGTGGGAGGCGCGCAGGACGACGGCCAAAAGAGAAGGAGAGGAATCCTCGAAGAAGAAGTGAAGGGAGCAGAAAGAAGCAACGTGCTTCCAGCTCTCTGTTCCAGAGGGGTCGGGCGGGGGGAGGGGAGGGTGCGAGACGGGAGAGACCCTCCCGCGGGTCAACGATGGGGCCAGGGGCCGGGGGAGGCACTCATAAAACCGAGAAGCATGTGATTTCCCCCAGGAAGGGGGAAAAGGCGCGGCCGAGGGAGATCTCGCGCCGTCTTGTTCTTCTTCTCACCCCTCCTCCCCCGCGCTTGCCTGCACCCCGTCTTGCCGACATCGCCTCGGTTGCCGCGACTGCGTTCCCTTTCTTACCCCCGTCGCTTCTTTCGCCCTTCCTCTTGCTTTGTACAAAAGCGACATGGTGCTTTTTATTTGTTCAAATAAGCGCAACTGCGAAATATCTCGCTGTTACTTGTCGGGATTTTCTTCCCCTCTTTTTTTTTTATACATATACACACAGATACAAATTGTCTCGAGAGGTGATACGTGTGATTCTTGCTTGACGGGGAAGTTCAGCTGGATTGTTTTTCGCGTTCCGCAAAAAGCTAGGAAGTTTAATCTCGAAAATATTTGAAACAACGTAGTATATTTGCATAATTAAAAAAAAAAAAGATATGTACAGGCTAACGTTTGTAGAGAAATTCGCAGCACATGCCTTTCGGAAATTAGAAAGATCTGATATTCAACGCGGGTGAAATGTTTTCAACGTACGCGCGCGCGCATAAACACCGTCCATTTCTGGCTTTAATACCAGCTTAATACTCGGACTTTAACATATCCAGCGTATGTAATCAAGTTTTGCTGAAATTAAATAAGAGTAGTGCCGTTTTTGTAAATTCTCGAAAATTTCCACGATGCTAGAATAGCGTAACGCTTTCTTTCTTTCTTTCTTTTTTTTAAGCGAGTAACCGGGCGCTCCCCTCATCGCGAAAAACGAACGGAGACGCGACGGTTTCCCGCATGTTCCGCGGCGCAGATCATTTTTACGAGAGGAGAGTTTGGTCTCGCGAAGCGCCTCTCGGGATTTGCCGTCTGCGGCGGATCGTTACTGAATGGAAATCGTTACAGAGATTGTAAACCCCGCAAGCGCGTGCGGAATGAGCACGAAAGAGAGAAGAAGCAGGAGAGAGAGAAAGAGAGACAGAGAGAGTGGGAGAAGAAGAGAGCCAGACGCGAAGAGAACACAAACGCAGCATTTAGTAGACAAGCGAATGGAATCAGCGCGCTGTGCAAGCGGAATTCGACATTTTTATGTAAAGAACGGCCATAGCTCGCCGATTTCTCACGCTTAAAACGAACGTGTTCCGATAAACCTCGTCGTTTCTACCGCGTCGGAGCAAACACTGACGCGTAAAAGTTAGCTCGAGAAGCCACGCTCGCAACCGGGTTTCCCGTGTGCTTTTTGATTGACGCGAAACGGCTGCGCCCTTGATAGCGTAATTACCTAGAGTGGTCGTAGAGTTGTAAAACTTCATAACAGAAATGTTTTGTTATCTCCGCTCGCTGTCGCGCATTGCGCAACTGCATTCATACCGGCCGGTAGTTAAAGAGTTGACGGCCAATTGCGCACGGTATGCCTCGGCTAACATAAAAATCTCAGTAAAACTAAACTAGTAAAAGAAAATTAAAAATACCGTTGATGATAATGTAGCAAATTAAAAAGCTCTTATAATATTTTTCTTCATAGAGTTATACACATCTTTAGAAAGTTATATTCATTAGAGACAAGGTACGTGGAAATTCAATTTATTTGTTTAAATCACGTCGCATTTAGGACGGAAATGACAATTCTAATCATAGGTGCAATCGTGCAAATAATATAATAAACAGTTCCCAAAATAACCTGTCTGCGGAAGTCGACGGTCGACCCGACAATCGATTTTCCAAATGCCAACGTTCGCTCTTCGAACGATATATATTCATGGTTTCCGACATATGATTCATCGAAATTCTCACAGTTAACTCTCCGTTATAATGTCTAATTTTGATGCTGCTTAAAAATTTCACGTAAAGTAATTACGATAATGAACGCCTCTTTTCTCTCGTGAAGTATAATTCGATTGGCATAAAATAAAATAAAAGACCCCGTAAGGGAGCGAATATATCTTTAAAACTTGTACATACGTATGTGCGATAAGCGAAATACGCGGCGTGTCGGGGCCATTTTTATTCCCCGAAGTGCATCGGAGGGTTAAAGGCTAGAATAAAAGGGACACTTTACGAGGCTTATTTTGGACGAGGCGTTTCGCTCGCGAATCGGTCGCGCGAACGTTCAAGCACGAACTCCCGGTTTTAATGCTAATAAAATCTCAGGCGAGAATAACGATTTCGCCGCGCGATCGTGCCTCTCTTTCGCAGCTGCGCTCGTGACTGTTTCTTTTAAACAAGATTTGCAAAGGTTACGCAAGTCGCAGTCTTCGGTTTACGGCCATGGTGCTAACAATATAAGTAATATTACAAGCTAATGAAGAATTGCGTAATGTACGTAAATAAATAAATAAATACATATATGTGTGTGTGTGTGTGTGTGTGTGTGTGTGTGTGTGTGTGTGTGTGTACATGTGTATATATGTATATAGTAAACTTAATCCATTTCGCAAATCAATTCAGCAAGTTGCGAAAAGAGTGAAAATTCGATTTGGAAACATCATGAATTTAAGCGCCAACCGAGGTCATGCAAGTTTTGGACGTATAGTAACAGCGAGTGAATGGAAATGGAGGGCGAATCGGATTTTAAATTAGAAACTATTTCACTAACTCACTTCAACTTCCTCCACTAACTCCTCTGTTCGCTAAGAAGTAGTTTCTTCTATGTTCACTCGGTATACTTCCTCTAAGGTGTGTGTGTGTGTGTGTGTGTGTGTGTGTATGAGAGAGAGGGAGAGAGAGGGAGCTTTTTGACTTTCCATCCATTGCTAAAGTGTGAACTTCAAAGCGAGAAAAGCGGAGGAAATTCTTCAGTGATTTCAGAAACAACTATTTATTAACCCTCACAAATCTAAAGCATAATAATAATTTTAGTAATAAAACTTAAAATAAAATTCTCTGAAATAAAACAATTTTTCGTCTATCAATAGCTAAAAAAACAAGATTTTATCGAACCAAAATAATTTCTTGCCGATCTTTATATTTCTTTATAAATATTAATTCTAAACATTCATCGAAGAATACAGCGGGCGCGCGTGTTATTGATTTCCGATATCCGATGGAAACTGACGCGTAACCAGTTTAAATATTTTAGAAAAATTTTTGAAAATTGATTTACGCCGTTCTCGAAATAAACGACTCGATTTTACATCGCGTATATATGCTTAGCAGGTAAAGCGCCGTGCATTTTTGTGCAGTTTATTTAATATGCGAATAGATTGCCATCAAAACGCGATACGTGTAACGCGCACGCAAGAGCGCCGTGCAAAACAAAATCGTTATACGGTATTTCGTGTAAAAAAAAAGTATAACAATATCAGATGGATAATGTGATTGTATCAAATGAAAACCATCGACACAAAAAAAGTTTTATGCGGACGGGAATAAGCCACGATGGGCTCAATTAATGCGGATTACTTCATTCGCTGCATCGCGTTACGCGTTAGATCTCGTTAATCTGACTTTGTTTCTGGGTTGTTCAAATATTCAGACGAATCTCGAATCTTTCACCATACGTTTCGAAGCTGTTTTGCGAGGTGATATGATACTATCTTTCGCAAAAGCTTTCTCCGCTTTAACCATACCTTCCTTGTTCTGCCGCGCACGCATCACCTGTCGGTTGTCGAGAACTCGCGCAATCCTCGCGTTAGCGTTAAATGTAAATTGGATTTCCGACTAATCGACGCAAATTACTTTCCGCGAGCCGATCCTGATACGGCCGGCGCGCGTCTGCGCTTATTTATGTAAATCGGCACTTTGTCGCGTTTAAGCTAATTATTGCGATGTCGAGCGTTTTACAACGGCGGTTTTCATCGCCGTTGGAAAGGCCATATGGCACCGCATGTAGAGAAGTATTACGCTAAAACGGCTAAATTATTGCGCCGTGATTAATTGAATTTCTGCGAGATGCAGCTTTACATGAAATAACTGCAAGCTTACGTCAAATTGCGGGAGCTTAAGCGAGCGAGTAAAATTGTGCACGTTGCGATTGTGACTGTATAATGTACGTGAAAATTTAATATGTACGGAAATATTACAATATATTATGTATGTATAATATGATTATTATTAAAGAAAAGGGCAGTCCAAAAAATTCAACACTTTAAACCTTAAATCCATATTTTATCATGCCAATAATTTTGGAAATTTTTACTCAATTTTTCATGAAGAGATGAGTGGAAGCTCGTATAAATATAAATATAAATACATATAAATAAATGTATTCGAGAGAGATGCGTGCTCTGATGTCTCAATATTTCTCGTCTTTTCCTCTCTGTACGGCCTACGTTACGCGGAAATGCGAAAGAATGAAAATCCTCACGATATAGAGGCAACACATTCGTACGATGTCGAAGTCGGTCAATCGAAAGGCGACGATGGCATCGACATGGAAAATATTATTTCTTCCGCGAGGATCTGCAGAGAGATCGTACGAGAATATTTTACGCCGACGGTTCTGAATCTATTTCTCTCTCTTTCTCCTCCTTTCTCTCTTCACAACGGCAGATCCATAAACTTAGTCTTTCATACATAAGTAGAATACTAAGAACCACAGTCTCGTTTCACATTTAACGCGTAAGCATGCAAGGTGAAGCTACTGTACGCATTGCGGATTACCTTCAACCACTGTCTGCGCCATTGTTCTTGCCATTTACATTCGCGAGACATCGCGTGACGTGCGGGAATATCCACTTTACTCGAGTCGCGAGTCGCGAGGTAGTATGTCAAATCAGATATGAAGTTTTCGAACTGATTTATATGTATAATATACATATATATACATATATATCCGCAGTCACCATCGTCAGCGTACACGATCTTAACTCGACCGTCGATTGCTCATTAAAGCATTCAGAGAAAGGGGAGCTTATTAAGTCTAATCTCCATCGTTATAAACCAACAGAAATTGCATGATTACAGCTGGAATACGCTCGCGTAAAATTTCTCGCTTTTCCCCTTTCTCTCGTCCTACGAGAAAATTACACGATCGTTCCGAGCTGTTAGTCGAATATTCGAGGACAGGCCGGTCTCCCGAATTGATTTAGGGAATGTTATTTCTTATAGCAATCGAGCGCGCCGTATCCTCGCGCGGTAAGCCACCACCCGAACATCCCTTGTAAATCCGCGGTAATTACTTCCCCGCGTATAGTCTTGAATAATCGCGCGACGTTACCGATAATCTCCGCACCGCAGAGCTAACGAGATTTTCATGGGACATTAGACGCCGGTGCGGAAGTGTCAATATCGTGGCAGCCACAATTTCGCAGACGTCTACGCGCGGTCCCGCAACAGTTCCACGACTCGATCCACAATTTATCGCCCCTTCTGACCCCTTCACCGTCGCCCCCTCCCCATCTCTCCTTGGCTCCTTCATCCTCCCGCGCCACCATCGTTCGTAATACACTTGCGCGTGCACTTACTAAGTTTGGAGACAGGATTTGCATGCGTCGGCAGGGAACCGCGACAAGTCGAGCGCACCGCTTTCGCTCAACACACACGTGACACGCGCGCACGCGTGTGCATGTGCACGTCGCGCTCGGCTGCTGCGACGAGGAAGAGGAAGGAGGTGGAACGGAAACGGGGCGTAAGAGAGGAAAGGAAAACGCGAGATATCGAGTAAACTACGAATGCGGCCAAAGAGGGTGCCGTGCATCGCGCGCGTTCTGCACACGCGCGCGCGGACGTCACACGTACAACGTCTCTTCCGCCGTGATATCTCCACGGGACTTTCGAGCCGCACGAAGGAGCACGACGAGCGGAAAATTGAAATAGTTACAGAATACGACCGTGACGCAAGTACACCGAACGTGGACGTCGTCGGAATTTTTTAGACCTATAAGATGTATACATATATATAAAATTTTCTTTCTTCTATTATTTTATCTGTAGCAACTACGAACGTTACGCAACTTACATACATGTTAACAGCGGACCATACCTAGAAAAATTTGAGCGACAAATATTTTTTAATTCAATTTTTTCTCATTTTCTTCGAAAATCATAGCGATATATGAGCCTGTTAAATTCATGATGTAACTTTTAGTCACATAAAATGATCGACGTAATTTGCTTTTTAATTATATACACGTAAATGTCTAAATTATTAACTATAAAGTTTAACGTAAATTTTAATTTTTACGGTGTTATTCACACGTGTAATCCTTCGATAATGAGCGATGACATTTAATTCCTGCTCTTGAAACAAATTCCTTGAGTAAAAGGTTGTGTCATTAACTTGAGCCGATCCGACTGCGCAATGAAACGACGGCAATGGATGGCGTTTCTTCATTCGTTCCGAGGATCAACATCTTTCTCATTTAATAACGTTTCGCGATCGATCCTCTTATTCGTTCGTGCTCCGCTTCGTGTCGCTTTAGCAGGGAAAGCACGTTCGAGTACACTGCCATTAAGACGCTCGCGAGGAAGAGAATTCGAGACGAACGGTTTATCATGCTTCCGGTTGTGCTCGGCTAGCTCGAGGAAGTCCTTGAAAGGACTTCCGATCGATACGTTAAGATACTTCTGCCGTTTTAGTATTTACGATACGCGATCGGGTATACAAAATACAATCACACTTGCTTGTGCTATCTCATGCAAATAAATCCCGTATAAATAATTTATAGAAGTCGAAATGGAAATAGTAATGATTTAAAAAGTACACGCATATCATCACATATTATATTTTAAATTTAAATTTTAAAATTTTTCAAAATTTGACGACTAAATGTTTTAAGACGCCAAAATAAATTATCATAATTTTTAAATGTTTGAAAATCTGAGCTCAAAATTTCAAAAGCAAATTATTAAAAGAATGTAACAAAATTTGATTGATACAGGAAAAATAAGTAATAACTGATTTCTGATTAACATAAATAATAGAAGAGGGAATATAATAAGTTATTATAAGAAAATAAGAGTATCTTTAAGATTCGGTTGGTAACTCACTAATTTTATGCGTCCTACAAATTACGTTCAAAGTATTTAATCGCGAAGAACAGCTTGATTGATCCGGGGCGCCTTGTCCTTTTGCGAAGCGGAAGAAATGACCGAGTTTTTTTTCTCGATTTTTACATCGTGCCGCTTCGTTACTCTTCACCGTGTTCACCGGGTTGCTCCCTTTACAGTGTTATCCGAGTAAATGCATCCCTTAAGAACGGCGTTATTATAGCTCCTTCCACGGGAAATGTGCCGCTCGAATAAGGAGGACCCTCTTTGCTCAAGAACCGCCACGCGCCATTCTCTTTCTTTGTACCGGCCACTCGAAGAACTTGATTTTTCCACTGTAGCGTTCTCTTCCCTCTTTACTACTCGCTAGGCACACTTTTGGGAAGGACAGCTCTCAAAACTCGGCCATTAATTATGCCTGATGTAATTTTCGCACTTATTCCATTGATGTTGAGCTGCTGATATCGCGAACAACGTTAATGTTTGCCAATTAACATTTAAAGACTTGTTTTCTCGATTTCATCGATTCAAAGTAGTTAAAAATAATATTAATTAATTTATGTTATTAAAAGTCAGAAGAACATAATCAATTTAGTTCTACATGTGACATTTTAAATAGTAAAAACTTCCATTTATTGTATATCGGAAATATCTGTGTTAGATTCATCAAATTTATTGTTAGAGCCATTAAATATTTCAATATTTCCTATCCATTTATAAAAAAAATTCTGCAAAAAGTCGCTTCTAACAGATATGTATAGCCTTTGATGCTTTCTGCGTATCAATATTCCTAGAACATAGAAGCGGTATTTTTTTCACAATGTCCTCAACGCAGTGAAATTAAAACCACCAATTGTTTCACGTGTAAAAGTCGTAAGTTTCAACCGTAATATTTTTCGGGGTCATGAGCCCCGATTGTATCGCAAATATCGCACATGCGGGGAGGGGGAAGATGCGAAATTGGTGGTTGTGTACGAGGTCGATGCGGGGAATACGAGCTATCAGTCGTTGGGCAAGTGTGTGTAAGCCGTGCTTGCGAGAGTACGTGGCCCGGGATACACGCTCGAGCCTCACGGACCATTTCCCACGAAGCCGTGCCCGGGTTACATAGGTACCATCGCCATCCCCGTCCCGCCGTCGCCACCCTCCCCGAGCTCCTTCTTCGACTTCGCCACACGTTCTTCGTTCAGGAACAACATACCTGTGTTCACTGCCGCGAGGTATTGCACTGAAAATAGTGCATCCACGGAGTGTCTTCGCCCGATAGAACACCAAATTTCAGGAAAAATCGCATGCGGTTTCTATCTCTCTACATCGATTTATATATCTTCACGCTGTTGTTAGGTATATCTATCGTCCTCGAGTTTTCGTATTGCAGCTTAAATTTATATCATTTCGAAAGCCTGTTTTATCCCTCTCGCCACTTAATTGACAATTTATCTCCTGGGAAGTTGATTGTACATTTCATTTGTTTTTTTTATTGAAAAATATATAATCATTATATTGTCAATAAATATCTGTATTCGAATGCATGTACAAAACTTTAAAGTTTCATGTACTTAGCTTTATTAAATCGTGAAAATATTCCACTCCACCGAAGTTTGATCCTACTCTCCGGGACTTCTTCCGATCCTCGAGGAGACTTAAGGAAGCTGCGAAGAGGGATTTTTCTAGGCTCGCGTTCCTTGTCCGCGAGACGCTTTGTGCAACGTCGCACCGCGTAATCGCGTTCGCATCGCGATCTCGCGATCGCGCTTTGAGGCTCTTCCGAGTATCGAGCACGAATCTGCTCGAGAGTGCCGTCGCATCCCCGCGGCGGGATGCAACTTCAAAAAATTTATCGTGAGAAGAAATTGAACACCTCATTGCGGGAAATGTACATAAAATATAGGTATATTGGAATGTGGAGTTTTAAGAGTGCGCTTGTTTCAATGAAAAAGCTGAAGGTAAATTTAATGAGACTTCATTGGTGTTATGTAACATCGCGTTGGTGGGATTTCATTGCCGGGAGTAGATTTCATTTGCAATTTTTACCCCGTTTTAATCGGGCTCCCTTTTAATTTCAAAAGCGACGATAAAGATTAAATTCAAAATATGAACATGAGCTACCGCGTGAGATTTCAACGAGTATAAATATTTCTGAGGGAAAATTACTTTCCATTTAACGTTGGCTTCATCACGTTTTCCAGTCGTGCCTATTAATCACGCGTTCCTATAAAAATCGATCGATCATCGTCGCGAGGAATCACGCACGAGATCACCCGCGAACACTTGGGGGATGCACTCGAACCGGTTATTAACCAAAAATCGAATTGATGCGAATGGCATTTACTTCGTGCGCGTTCCAGCGCGTTCAATCGAATCGTTTCGAGTGGCATCAATTATTGCGGTCGTTTCAGCGTCGGCAGTAGGACCCGTTTATTAACGAGATGACGCGGCGACGAGATGGCATCGTCGCCGTCGTCGCCGTTGTCACCGTCATTCCACAATGCGGAATGCGAGGATCGCCGGCGATATAGCCCTCCTATCGATGCCTCATCGGAAACGATATCCGCATGTCGAATGACGACAATCCACGGAATAACAGCAAATCGAAATCATAAATTGCTTAGATTAATAATCCTTTCGCTATTGCAGAAATTATTTCTATAAACATTAAATGTAATTTTTTTCATGTATGTATTTCTCTTCTCACGCACGAATGCACTTGATAACGACAAATTTCTCCTCCAAAAAAGCGATCTATGAATTCTTTTATAGAAATTGGTTTCGCGAATGACTTTTTGCTCGGTATTTTTATTTACGTAATCAAGTTACACAAGGCGTTTTAACGAACACATGGCATATAATTCCCTTTTTCGTTCACGTATTATTGCAAAAGGATTTACAGAGTTATACAAATTCTTTTACACAAACACGTTGAGTGTTCGTTTTGTAATGAAAATCCCTTCACACCTAACAAGTGCTTTTTGATTGAAAAAAAAAACACACTTTGTTAAATGTACATGAAATTTTTGAGCTTTTGAGAATATTATTTATGCTATACTTGTCGATAGGCAAATGCGACTTGCGATACAGCGGCTGCCACACAACGAGCGATAACTTCGCAGGAGTAAATTCTCGCATTATATGGTAAGCTCGCTTTCACGTGAAGCGAAATCGATATTGCCAAGTCGATAGAATACAGAGAGATATTCGAAATTACGAGTTACATCAATAACACTGAATATACCCGCCCGAAGTCGCTGGTCGTAAACGCATGAAATACATAAGGACGTGTTTATGTGCTCGTTCGCGCGCATGAACGTTCATGTGCAATCGGCTATTATGTACTCGGCCGTGTATCGCGCTATCGTACGTACAAAGTGTACGATTTTCTCCGTTTATACACACATAAATGTCTGAATGCACTTTAAAAACACAGATATGGATAACCGCTGCCAATTAAGTCGATTATTTGTTGCGTGTATCTACCGATTTACTGCTTAAATTATTCGACAAGCCGTATATTTACGACCGTACAATCTTTATCGGCACTTCTCCGCGAAAATTCGGTAACGTAATGCCCATGCTTAAATGGCCTCGTCGTTTTTGTGACGACTAATTTGCATATTTATTCTCCAATTGTAACGGTTAATTTGCATATTTATTCTCCGATATGCTAAGTAATTAAAGTTTATAGGCCGATGTAATTGCTAAAAGCCTCCAGCGGATTACTGTTATAAAATACAATTACAAGTTGTAGAATTCCGTGTGACGCAATCCTATTTGCTATCATCAAAAGAATATGGTCTGTTTTCTTAAAGTTTTAAAAATCACTAATTTAATAAGAATATCCATAAGAAATGTTATTTTTATAATACAACGTTCTTAGAAGAAAAAGAGCTCCAAATTATACGTGATTTGTGAAAAAATCACGACTTCAAATTAATTTAAAAATTTTAATTAAAGCATACTATTATAATAATATGTCATCTTATACTTATTTTCTCTCGAATTAACTTTTCTCTTAAAGTTTCGATAATCTTTGTAATTATGTTTTTCCTCCGCGTTTTCTTCCAAGACAAAATCTCTTCCAAACTCATCAAAAAAACTTGTCATTAACAATAAATAGATACAACGTAAACGCACACCATGCGCTAGATAACGTAAGTTCGCGCACTTTCTTCCGCGTTCAACCCGTTGGGAGAGCTCTTCCTTTTTACCGCCGGAATCGTTAGCGAACTACGAAGACTTAAATTGGCGCCCGAGCTGTCGGGGAAAGCAATTTTGTTTGAAATCTGACCGCTTTTAAAGAGCCGCGATCCCGCTCCTACTCACTGACCCGCGGCGCCAGCTTCCAAGAGACGTATAAACCGCTTTATTGCGTTCTTAAGTATTTTCCTCGCGGGCGCGGCGAGATATCGCGCCTTAATCGCGGCCCCTAAATCTCGATAGCGGATCGTAAAACCGTTACATCTCTATTAACTTCTATGAATTTCGCGGAATTATCTCCGGCTGTTTGCACACCGCCCGGCAAGACGAATGTCTGCAGTCAATAATTCATTCCATTAACTGGATTTCTGCTGCACGATACGTTCATTTTATAATTAATCTATCAATTATGCGATTATTAAATTATATTCAATAAGGAGATAATATTACGATCGTGTATTAATTAAGAATATACATTGCACTGTTATTAAAAAATATATAAAAATAATGTTATTATACGAATCGAGAATATTAAAGATTTGTAGAAACCGGGAAGGCTTTATTATAAATCATCTACCTACTGTTTGACTTGTAAAAATTATAAGACAAAAGTGGTAAGCACTGAAATTTTAAAATATAGCTTAAGAGATAACTCATATGAACTGTCGTCGGCTCTCTGGCTTCTCTCTTTCCCTTTCTGTTTCTGCACTTTCCACGGTTCGAGAAGAGGAAACGAAAGGGAGACAAAACGGGAGCGGAAGAAAGGCGTATAAAGACGTTCGTCCAGCACCACTTGACGTTAGACAGCGCGGAACACCGGAACTCGGATTCCCGTTCGCGGAGGACGTTTCTCTATTCCGAGGGAACCTATTCCGAGCCTGTCGGAGCGTAAGAAGCGAGCTGCAGGGCCGCGGAAGGGCGGATGGGGGACCGGAGGCCGAGTCTGGTTATGCCAGATGCCAAATTTTACGAGCAATGCCCCCTTCCCACTCATCTCTCGTGACGACTACGGCGCCGTTTTCCATCGTCGTTTTTTTTTTACTGTGACCGAGCTGTCCTTCTTTTACTCTTATCCCTTCTTCCTCTCATTCTCTCTTTCCCTTTCTGTCCCCGCACTTTCCGCGGTCGAGCGGAGTTTCAATCGTAAATCGTACGGCAGTCTGGGGGAGTGCGAGTGCAAGCGCGAATGCGAGTACGCAGCTAATCCTACGAGAAAGGGCGAAGGGCGGAATCTTGGCGCGAAGTCAAACGTTCTTCTCGCGAGCAGGAAGAACGAGAAGAGAGCGAGACAGGACGATGTCTTCCGTGTGGGATTTATCACGAGCGTGCGATCGATATTTTGAAATACCGCTTAAGATTGCAAAGATTTGCGCGTTTAAAAAAAATCATCAACACAGATGTGAAAAAAATTAGGAATGAAACAAATTCTAGACCAAGTTTTTCATGATAATCTTTCTAAAATTCATCTTAACTACTTTTTCACAATTAACTTCTCTTCTTTGTATTTACAATTATTTATTATCATTTATTATCAATTTATTTCAGCAAATATTCGTGAATCTGTCAAAGTTTGAAACTTCAATCTGAATTTTTCTAACACGTCTTTTTATTTTTTCCCTTTTTATTTTCCATTGAAAACTCTATTCTATTCACAATTTTAATTTCAGAATGCAAAATTATTTTGGCACCTTTTATAATTTGTTTAACCTCCGTAAAAAAAATAGAAAATGAATATCAAGGATGACAAGAAAGAATCCGAACATTAATCAGCACGTTAAGAGAAAAATTTACGCCTTATCGACCTGATGATGCAAGAATGCGCACGTGGACGCGCGTCTTTCATGATTTCGCATCGCCATCTACGTCGCGTCCATCTCATTGTTAGCCGGACAATGGAATAAAATTATAGCCGCCATGCTAATATCCGCGGGTGGGAGATGGATTCGCGTGTCGGCCTGATTGAAATGTCACCGGCGCAGATAACCGGCGCGAATCCGAAAGGAGGGTGCGTCAAGTGGACAATGGGCTTGACAGGTGCTTCGACGGACTTTCGCCTTCCAGTCACGCATTTCGCATCGCGCCCTTCGTGGTTTTGCCAGAGATGTATGTCGATAGAGAAGAGGGCAGGACGCGCACATAACCCTTTAATTAAGTCATCGCACGTATAATAACTGAAAGAACCGACCTGGAAGCTACGGAATTTCATAGGAAAAATTCCGTCTCTCTCATAATTTTTATTAAAAAATATTTATGTATATGTACTTGAAAAAAAATTAACGTTATTTATTATTTTATTTCTATTATTTTAAGGCGTACAACACCATTAATTATTCTAATTTCAAGCTATCGCTTTAATCGAGCTTACATCAAGAATTTTTACATTATTATGTTTTTATTAATGTAATTTACATCAAGAATTTTTACATTATGTTTTTATTAATGTAATTTGCGGGTAATTTTAGCGAACAGGAGATATTTTATTTCTAATCATACCATCGTTAGCGATTTTAATCATTAAGATAAAACATATTGTGTGTAATTGTATTGTAACTTCAAATATCATCGCATGCATTAAGTGTGACGTCCGGATAAATAATTGCGGGCCTCGTTGCGCGAAAGCATACCGAAGGGAAACAAACAGCGGAACGGTTACTAAACAAATATTGGTTTTGACAGGTGTTTCGATACACTTTCGCTGCTCATTAGAATCACACCCGGTACTCATCGATCCACCTCACTTTCGGACTCGCACCCCTTTAAGGTCAACGTACTCGAAACTCCAAAATGTAAACGATGGAATAACACTTTACTCTCTCTCTATAGATTTATTTTCTACATGCAAGGATCACAATATTCCACGTATCAGCAAACGATAGATAGCTGGTGAGAATTATTTATATCAGCATTTATTAGTCATAACAAAATTATTCCGCAACAACTTTATCTGATATTTTTCACTGGAAGATCGCGCGCGCGCGTCTATTTTATTTAGATAATCTATAAATCGTGGTGGAATTAAAAATATATAATAGGTATAAATAGAATAATAAAATGTTACTTTTATGCATTTCGATCTAAAATAAAAAATATAATTTTGATTTAGATTCTATTGTAAATTATATATATAGACCGTCAGTTCCGCTCAAACAATTCACCATTTTATCAAATGTGTCGTAGCAATCCGCAAGCATTCGATGCCGCGAATTTGCGAAACGACAAAGCGGTCGCGACATTAACGGGGCGACGCTGAGCGACGCGTCGTGTCGATTCCGCACGTAACCGTGTTCGGGATACGGCACCCCGTCGCCGTTAAGCCGTCGGACACGCGACCTGACATACGTGGGAAAGCGCAGCACGTGCACCGTGTCGGGTGCAGACCCGACAAGCTCCGTTCGAGATCGTCGCTGGGCCACGCACGTGTCTGTGCGTGTGACGCGTTGCAACGACATGGCAACGGGACGTGGTGCGTCGCGACGTCCAAACCGCAACCGCGAATACCGGCTGCCCGAAAGTCGAACGGTTGACACGAGGTCGAAAACGGCGCACGCTGCGTGCAGCACTGTCTTTGACGAGGAAATGCCGTTCGTGATAGTTGCTATTTGACACTAATCGGCTTGGTGGATTATAAAGTAGGTCGAAGGGTGTGGAACTTGAATTTTATTATTTACATGATGCTATCATAGATTTAAAGGATTAGAATAAGCGTTGTAAAACCTAACTTATGACACATTCAATGAATGTCCGCGTTGGAATCGTAAGATATTAGGCATAGGTCGAAGCAGAAACGAACGAATTATCCAATGCATAATTTTGGCAATCTTTAACGACTGTTTGTGGAACCGGGGCGGATTCGCGCTAGTCATTGATGAGCCATTTAATCGCGATATCGCCGGCATTTATCGAGTGTCGAAGGGCCGGAATGTTTGCAACCAGCCGGCTCGGCGGTTTGTAGCCGGGATGCCGTGGCAAAATTTCGCTTTGGTTGCCCGCATTACCCGTCGAGCGCGATTCTACCATATTTTAATCAAGGCCCGTGAGAGCGCGAGAACCGTGCGGATTGTGTGGGAAACCCAGAGAGCGCGCGCACTCGTGCGCGCAATGTCATGACATATAATGCGGTTGGAAATTCATTTTCTTCCTTTATTCTCAGTTTTGGTTACGCACACTGACGAGCGTAACAGCAGCGAGTTAATGTGTATTATTAACAGCACTAAATGCCGACGATATACATCATTGTTCGGAACGACAACACGATGACAAAAGTCTGACACGATTGAAATTAACTGCAGCGGTATGTTATTGCAGTGCAGTAATAACATTAACTCGCGTAGATTTATTGCTCAAAGGTTCGGATGAGTTGAATAGATGATAGATATTTGTATCATGCGCCGAAAGAGTAAAAGGATTAACTCGTTTTTTTAATACAAATTTTTTATAATTTATAATCTTTTAAATACAAATTCTCGCGTTTGATTCATTCTTTCGGTATCGGGTCTAATTTTAATCGCACACGATCACAGAACAGTCCATCGATCTAAAGTCCTGGTCTATCGCGACGGGAATCTTTTATGGTATCGCTCCGCAACCGGAATCTCGGCTCATTGACACCGCCGTCGCCTCCTCCTCCTCCTCCTCCTGCTCCTCCACCGCCCGACTGGCTCCGCGCCAGTAGTCTCCGAAGACCGGTACCGGTAAGCAAGTAACTATCGATTATATCGGCGAACCGAAATCTCGACTCGTACACCTACCTGGGAACTACCTACCTACCTACCTACCTACCTACCTCGTCTCGCCCCGAGCCACCCACGTGGGTGGCGAGCGCATGCACGGAGAAGTGCTCGGGCGAACTACGCCGTGAGCGGGAAGACCGGTCAGCGGCCGCCTTCCGCTACTGAATTATCGATATAATATAAGTTTCACCGGATACGAAGTCGGAGTTTCCGTTCGCCGCGCTCTGCACTCGCCCCAAGGCGAGGCGCCGAGGCATTCGAGGTGCTATCGATCGCCTCGGAGCGACCGAGTATCGAATGGAAGCCGCCCGCCGATCCTGCCGCCCGGCGGCGACAGGCCTGACAGGTAATACCCCCGGCGAAACTTATCGCCGATTCGGAATTCTAGAGCAACCTCAACGTACTACGAGTCTCTATTAGGTCATCCCTGGGACGGCTCGGCGATGTCGGGGCGACTGCCAATTGTATTCACGTGTCGCGGCGGTTGGTACGTCGACATGCATTAGGATATTCGACGCCGAGAAAAAGCGAACGATTAATGGAGTCAAGTCGATCTCTCGCACCGAACCGAATATTGATGCATTACAGTTTCCCTACCTAAATACATGACAGGTTTTTTTTTAATATTTCAACATATATTTTATTTTATCAATTAAATTCACTCTCCTTTGTCAGGCAACATTTCCGGCGACGCATGAATCGATAAACTGTTTGCAATCAGTTTTCGAGGCACGAGGTCTGCGGAAGTGACAAGGCGAACGCCGTTCTGTTCCGGTGCAACGGAATAATTTAAGCGGTAATTGTTGCTCGAGTGAACGTAACGCGAGGCGCGCAGGTGCGCGAGGCAGCCCCTCAGTACGAGCAGTATTGAGATGGTAAAGTGGGATTGTTCCTTCTTAGGTTATTATGAAAATTATACCGCCGGCCTATTCGAATGGAGATGACGCGGGCATGCACTTTTACGCACGTTCGCTGCATATGTATCGGGCCATCCGAGTGTATAGGTATCTGTTTGTGAAACGTGCCCGCGGCGGCTGGCGCGACTGCGCGTGATGAATTAAATATCCAGCCGCTTATAAAGCCGTTATTAGCGAGTCTCCCTTCTAGGTCGACGAGCACTATTCGTTTGCGCGTGCCGATAGCTTCGGTTTACGGGAGAAATGCCGAACATGCTCACTCGGCGCGATACGCGAAAGTTCGCGGAGTGTTCGATGGAGTGTGACATAATTGATAAGGACTCTCCAACGTACATAACACACGAGGCTGACTTCCTGTTGACAAAAATTTATACGTGAAACTTCGAAAATGCAGTATTATATATTTAGAATATATTTGCAAATTTTGTCGTTAGATTTTAAAGTTATGCAAACAGACTTAATAATCTTGGGGAAAAAATCTATAAAAGTCTGATAGTTTGTTCTACTTCTTGAGGAAAGTTTGGCGGCAATATTTCTTACAAAACGCAATCTTACTGTTGATTGCAAACTTCACCAAATATCGTACATCAAGTAGAAAAGGTACATCGAGACAGCATCAAGATGTAGAAACGAATTCAGTGCATATCAAATTAAACATCTTGACACTGCGTCGTGAAAGAGATGGTTGTTGGGTAAACTCGTTAACAGGAAATTACTGGAGCGTAATAAATAACTTAAATACAAAGAAACGCGATGTCACAATATTATTGCTGATTTAAATAATTTGAAAATGAGTGACGAGAGTTTTCACGTAATAAGAAAGAACATCTTAATGACACCATTAAAGTCTTGTCCACGAAACAAGTACAACCTCCTTAACATAAAGCATCGCGCTGTAGCTAAATACGTAATTTAAATTCTGCTTTGAGAGATGAGGATCTTTCTTTCTCGGACAGAATATTTAAACGAACCGATCGAACGAAATAAAAAATGTGTAGCACCAATAAATGAGACAATAAAAAATCAAAACAAATTGCATTTTGATTCATATGTAAAATACGAACAAATCTTATACAAAAGTATTATTTACACATAATAAACATATATAATTTTATCTCATTCTCTTCTCAATTTTCATGATAAATTTCTATTATATCGACCATTTCTATGATCATTTATTATTCTTCGTTATCAATCCTCACATGGTTTCCGATATTGCGCGGATAAACATAATCGTTTCCTTTATTGCTTATAAATTTCAGATTCTCCCGGAATTATCCGGCCCGTAAATCCAATTTTCGCGTTCTGCCTTGTTTTGCTGCTGGACGACCTCGATTTAGAGCGGCTCTTGGACCGTCAGAACGGAAGGAAACGATAATCGAATCAATCGCCAGCGTCGTTCGCTCAAGCGCTACAGCTAATAATAATTTCGATCGTCGATAATTGCACACCGCGCTTTAATACGTACGCCCTTTCGATAGCACAAAGCCTCCCTTTGGAGGTTTTGACTCTTTCGCTTCCTTTGAACGATTTGTTTCTTTCTATTTGATATAAAATATAATTCAGTAATTTTCCATATTTTTTTAAATTCAAAATATAATTGAATAAAAGAATTAAACAATCGGTAAACAATCCCAAAATAAAAATGCGTATTTAGCAAACATCTATTTTTTTCCCAAATTATTAATTAATTAAAGAGTAAATAATATTTTATTAAATTAATTTTCTCTCTAAAATTGTAGACGCATATATCGCTCAAAAATTTTGCGAAATCTAGTTGTTTCAGGAGATACTGGTGGGTGTGAAGTTGGGAAGTTCGAAAACCTTTGTACTAAATGCCAGCTTAACGCGCGTAAATTTAGAAACGCTCGTACATTGTTAATCCGTTCGCGTTGGCTAACCAGATTACGGCCGGCGAATGAATTAACCTCGGGGTGTACATAGGATTCAAAAGCGTATCCTGCAAAATTGCTGATTCTACATCGCTAAATATGCATTTAATAAGTTATAAATATAATTATGGTAAATAATAACTAATATAATATTTGTATCATTAATGAGGTTCATAAATATCGTTTAGAGCTTTGAATTACAATATTAAATGCTCAATTAAATTTTTTCTTACTAATATCGATACCACTTAAAAAATTATAATTTCGAGCAATAAATCAAAGCATTTGAAATAATATCTTAAATGTTATATAAGATAAATAAAGATTCAATTAATATAAATTACTCTACTTATTGATTTTACGCTTATTGTTGCAAGATAAATTGCAGAAACAACAAAAGCGATACCCTCGAAATTTAATTTTAAAAGGTTAACAAATTGCAAACAAAATTCCGTTCGCTTCTTGCAATTTAATTTTCATATTAAATAATTCTATCAATTAAACGAAACTTATTAAGCATAAAAGTACTCATTGAATGTAAAGTATATTTTTTTAAATCTGAAACATATTTTTATATATCGGAATTAAATTATAGCATTATTAAATATGCATTTAACAAGTACGCGCGTTTGGAGAAATTGTGATAATAAAAATTTAATGAGCATTTAAGTTAATTAATTCTATATGAAGTGTACGATGTATAAAATTGCGTATCTTTGTTCTTGGCACTTTTTCGATACGCGTCAGCCAAGGCTTTGACTTGTTTCTTCTGCTTGATTTGTCGGTTCCTTTTTGCGGCATTGTCTTCCATCATCCTCCCCCGCTTTATCTTTTGTTACCAGTTCCTCCGCTTTCAACGTTACCGCGGGCTGTATCGGGTTTCCGTCCGCCTGACGATTTGTCTTCGGAATTCTCTGTTTCTTAAAGCATAAGCTACTTTTACTTCCACTTTTTTTTTCTTTTGCTGCGAAGCAAAGTTCTACGCGAAGTGGAAAACCTTAAAACGTCGTCCATTTCGTCGACGGTGTTTCGCCGTATCGAGTGTATCGATTTCAAAGGTATGCTTTTCTCTAAAAAGCTTCTTAATACGCGACGTTGTTCGTAATATTGACAAATAACGTATTTCAATCTGTATTAATATATAATAATTTTTTAAATCTTGTATTTTGTCATGAACGAAAGTATTTACTACAAACAAACAGATTGATACATTTTTCTCCAGAATTATTTTAACGTACAATTAATATTTGTATTTCAGCTTAATACTTTTGCTATTTATATTTAAGGCAGATTTATTTTTAACAAACACCGGATTGTACGTCCAAAAATGTTTTTTAATGAAAATATGGAAAAGAGCAAATATATTTCTCTCTAAAAGAGATTAAAAGGTAAGTTGTAAATAAAATTATATATAAATTTAGAAAATTGCTATCATTATATTAAAATTTTGAATTAATATTCCTAATTGATATTAATAGTTTTCCGAGTGAAATACCTGCAGAGAGATAAAATTGCAGATAAAATTATTATAACTACACCGTTAGAGTATCCTAATATTTATAATAAAAATTAAAAATTTTAAAAGATATTTACGTGCACAACATATGCATCTAAATTTTGCTCATATCATTTTTTATTATTTTTTTTTTACCGTTGACTGTTGCTAAATATAAGAGACCACCAGTGGAACGCTTAAAAATAGAACTAAAATTCTAAAATATGACAGAGATATTTTGCCTCAGCTATTAATGCATCTAACAAAACATCGTGTAGCATTTATTTTCATTTAATCTTTAAAAAAGGAATTAAACAGCGCGACGCTACAGTCTTTTTATCAAGTCTTTGTTTATGCACTGTTATGCATCGCGATACATTTTTCATTATTTACGTGTGGCCCGTACATCGAGTCGTCCCTTCCGATCATATATATACGACAGAAACGCAATGCACGGGACATACATCAGCGGCGTATCTCTGCAAGCATCTGCGGCCGAGAAATAAAATTTCCCGTAGAGCGTATCCGGCGTGTTTGCGCACAGCTAAGCGCACATTCACGCGCGCCGGATCGCGCTCGGATTGTGCGCAGACACGCGCTTCCTGCATCCGGCGATCGCGCGCTGAATCGACCGATAAATTATGCGAATTCGCTCAAGAGTGAATTCGCACGATTCGTGTGACTCGTGTGACACGGACACATTCTGAAATTTAACGCGCTACCTCTCATGACTGCGCACGACGTAAATCGCTCGAAAGTTCTCTAGAAATTTCTCACTATCGCCGTCTAGCAGAGTCCAACACACAAAAAACTTGGATCTCTCTTGATCAAAAAGATTCCCGGAAGAGTTAACCGTGGTCCGTTTGCGATTTAAGCGGATACCGCACAGCAGGTGCACAAGCGATACACACAGACCGGTGTATGAAAGGCAATGTGTAGAGGCTCTTACAAAATCGTCACACGATGAACGCGCATCAGTGATCATTTGAGTTCGGTGATACGTACACGCCGCGCTGATTCCTCAGCACTCGATATTCCCGTATTGAAACGTGAGCGGGCGGCCTGCAAACGCGCTTGATTATGGATAATTAATTGGGCGCGAGCAAGGCAGATAGATGGCTGACCAGATAAATAGTCCGCCTCTGTCACTGCCTATATAGTTATATACTCACAAGTTTTTCGAAACTCACGAATATACTTGTAACGATAAAATAAATCGAAACATTTGGTGCTTTCGTATATTACTTATATGTATAATAAATTAGATAAGTATTATATTGAGATTTTTTCATAAACAAAAACAAAATTAACGTTCACAATTCGACAGATACTTTATTAATTTATAAATCTTGGAAAGAAGACGATAAATAATAAGAGATTACTTATTCAAATTTTAAAAAAGAGAAAGTCTGTTGTAAACATTGTATATTGATAAAACGATCCTTTGTCAAAAATAAAAGCAATATAATTCTTATTCTAAAAATTTATTGGAAAAGATCGAGTTTGGATGAATTTTATCATCATGAGGATAACATAGAATGATAGTCAAGTTATAAATACACGAATTTTCAGCAAACTGCATTATTCGATAACTGATGAATCGTACAGTACGCAGATCGGGTGCAGATTTATCGTTTGTGTAATGCTTATCGATGGATGAATAAATAACCAATTTAAAACGTTAATCGCATTATTCAGTTACTCGTTCACGTACTTATTCGAGTATTTAGAAATTTAATCATTATTAAAAATGTATAAGCAAAAAATCAAACTTAAAAGTCTCTTTTTTTCTCTTTCTCTTTATATAAAAACTGTGCATTAAAAAAATCGAGTACGCATAAAAGAAAGGCAGAGAGAAAAGATTTCGGATTGTACTCATCGATAGTTAATTACGTCCGTGCTTTTCCATTTCCGGCCTTTGATCCTTCGATCGCGAGTTCCTATTTGCGTTTGCACTTCCGGACGACGATGGAGCGAAAAATTCGGTAACGAGATAAACGCATTACCGCAGCTGATAAAGAACCGGACCAGCACGATTGCACGTATTCGCAATCAAAGGCTCAGTGTTTCCTATGCCGCAGTACGTACGCGATACGTACGCATACACGAACGATTGGTGACTATTCCTGTGGGAAATTGAACGACGTCGTCTTGTTCGTGTATTTTCGCCTCGCAAAAATACGATCTTTCGCTCTTTTCGCCCTACGGCGTCCAAAATTTTTAACCGACTCATAATTCTTTCATAAAAGGACGTATAATTTAAGATAACAACGTTTCTCAATGACACAAAATTCTACGAGAGATACGTTTAACAAAATATTAAAACAAGACTAATAATAGCAGGCGTTACACATTGATTATAAAAGAATAACATTATTGATTATTGAAGAGCTCATAAAAGCTCAGCTTTAGCATCTCATGTTGTCGGATTAAGCGTTTAACTATTAAAACCTCGAACATATGTGCAACAATTCGTTCCAGAAATCGTGTACCTTCTGCGAAACTCTATACCAGACCTCCATCGATTCCATGCATTGCAGTTTTTATGCAAGCATGATTTCTCGCAGCACCTCGCGTTCCCTCTCGCCCACAAAGTTCCAGCTTCCGCGGCTCGTCCTCGTCGGCGGAGGAATGCATAATTTAAATGTCCCGCGCGTCCCAGTTTCCCGCCTTTTCAAGAGAATTGCTGATTGCTATGCCGAGGGGGTACCTGCCCGGTGAATCGCGGAGGAAGGCCCTTAGCATTCATATACTTTCCCGGCTTTCACGGCTCATTCCTCATGACACGACGCGAGGCAACGCGGCCGCTAGTTTGAAAAACTTTTCCGCGGGTCCAGGGAGAGAGAGAGAGAGAGAGAGAGAGAGAGAGAGAGAGAGAGAGAGAGGAGGGAGGGGGGGATACGCGAGTGCGATATGCTGCGGCCGCTACTGCATCTAGTACCCGACCCCGATAGTAATGCGCGGCCGAGAGCGATAAATCGAATTCCCCTGGAAACGGGAGCAGTTTTCCAACGTAATATACGGGCGGCTCGAATTTCGCGGCGCTTTGATTTACGCGAATTTCGATCCGGCGCGAGCGTTGCTCGAAACGCTCGAAACAACATCCATTCCGTGGCGTAGCATCGCGACCGCCTGTGTATTTCGTGTTGCGACATATCCAACGGCGAGAGTTGCGAGAGTGCGATGTGAAATGTTTGCGATAAATCGAAAGGTATAGAAGAATAGCGCAGCTGCAGATTATAAGAAGTATCGAAAATGTTACTGTATATATTATTCACTCCTCTTATTGTTTTTTCCCTGTTTCTCTCCTTTGTAATTCTAAATAACAAAAATATTCACTTGTCTTTTTGAAAGTTTTATAATTTCTATTAGGATTGCTTCACTCACACAATAAGTATACATAATCCAAAAATAACTGATTACTTAATAAATTTAGGCATTTAAATTTTACAACAACGGCATACAAGTCTTTCTTGCATTATTTCTACAATTTTCGTTATCTAAACAATTCTAAATTTGCGGTTGCGTAAAAATAACGCGATAATTAGAGGATAAATAGAGAACGTTTCATATCAATTGGAGACAGGGTCGCTGTCCATAGTGTTCTCTCATTGATTAATAACGCAGTTCGTGAAACGATAGAATTCTGTTATTTGGACAACCGTAGGATTTCAATGGGATTAAAAGTTAACTTCGACAAAGCACGCGGCCCCAGGGCGTCGTGTGGTTTAATTAACGAACGATGATCATAATCGAGTCATGGATCACCGTGTTTAAAGTTTAATCGACTCTCATTGAACTCCTGCCTGACAAGGGGATTATTATGTAACGGTATCGACGAGCGCGCGTTTAATTGGCAGTCGATCGACTCGCGTTTCCGTTCGTTCAACGTTGAACAACTTTCGATAACATGGAAACTTTCTCCAATAACTTTCCCTGAAAGATTGGCTTTTGGAAATCTCAGATTACCTCCGTTTATCTTGCACAAATTTGATGAGTAACTTTTGCGTGTAAAATGAAGTCTTCCCTTCTGGAATCCTATTCCAAAATGTTAGAAATGATATCGGCATGTTTTCATAATATTCAGTATCTAGTAATTAATTTTGTTTTTTTTTGATTGTTAAACTAACTTTCACGAAAAATAAAAATTATTTCAAGATTTCATATTATACATAAGTTAATTCTCTTTGCATTTCTCATTTATTTTAGAGAGCATTGGATATAAGGAAAATCAAAAATTTTATTTACATTCATCTTCTAAAACTCCCTTTTTAATCATTTATTCATAAACCGCTGTTGGCTCTATGAAAACAAACAATCGATTTGCACTCTCGATCAGCTCAACACGATACGCGGTCGAATGCATCTACATCAAATTTTCGCGTTAGTATCGGCTTATCGGGTGATTCCCATTTAAATGAATATCGCGGCACCATCCGGAATCATCGTGATCGCGCGGACACGGTGAATGAGCACGATACGTTAATCGATCGTTTTAATTGCAGAAATGTACGAAAAGTGAGCGACGGACGGACAGGGCGCGCGCTTGACGCTTGTTCCTCCGTGTTTTTCCGATAGCAATATAAAACGCTGAATGTTTTATCTCGGACACAAGCGCGACATCCGTGCCGCCCCCGCCCGCCCGCGCCGGCTCGTCTCGCGACGCGTATCCGTCAAAGCCGAATTTAATGAAAATCATTATTCAGCGTATAAATCGTCCCGTACAATCGCGATTCGAACAGAATCGCGTCACGTGACACTGAATGCGCGAAGACATTGAAAATGAAAAATGTTTTTTTTTCTCGTTGAAATCGAGAACCTCTGCATCCCAATTCACTTAATTCATTTAATTTAGATTTTGCAATACGAGGCACGCAGGGGAGATTCATTCTCCGTATACTTTGACCGATAAATGAAATGAGGGTTGAGAATGTCGAATACGATATGATTATCGACCCGTGACACCTGCGCACTTGCCCCGCGCCCCCATTCGGGCAGGCCTGCACCCCGGATTCATCCTGAAAATACGGCCGACCATAAAGTCAGTTAGGTAAGCCGCGACCTTAACAATGGGAAGCCACGCGCCATATGCGGCCCCACATGCCGCCGTTGCGATGCGCCGATGCGCTTCGGGGTTGGATGCCACCCCATCGTTGGCGGCTGTTTTTTTTCCTTTCTCTCTCTCTCTCTCTCTCTCTCTCTTCTTTTTTCTTCGATCTATTATCGACTGCGGAGGGCGCACATAATGAAGACCGCGGCACTTTGGGTCGCCGCGCCGTACAGCCCGACACGTGATTCATGTGACTTATCGCCGGCGATTATCGATTGCGCGCTCCGAAACTGAAACAACGACTTTTTGACACACGCGTACCGCACGGTGTATGAATATTCCGGGATATCGTGATTTTATGCTCGCCATTAACTCTTTAGGTTACTTCCGCGATCAACATATATTATACCTAATCGAGCAATAATACTCTCCGCGTAGTGACTGTTAAACAGTTGAAATCTCATACTCAATATAACAGTTAAGTAACCATTTTATTAAAACGTTAAACAAAAAGTTAAAATTGCGACAGGATTCGAATTTTTGCACAATTACTGCAGTCTTTGATATTTAGATACGTTACGTGTGTGGTAACACGTACGGCGTGCACGGTTCGTCTTTCAGACTTTTATCCAAACGACATCTCGTTCTAATAACGATCGAAGTCTCACGGATCGAAAACGCGGAGCAATATTGAAGCATCCGCCGATGCGCAGAGATGCTCGACTCGCATCGCGGAAATTGATGTTAAATCGGTCGATATATTCATGACACGTACCTACAACGACGGGACCGGATAGAGAGCGGCGAATCCCGCGGTCGCGCGCGGGTGAGACGTGTGTCGCGCTGTTGTGTCGCACCCGGTATACACGCGGGCCGGTATCTCTCGTCGCATGATAAATCTCCCGTCGCGGTTCGAGCCTCCATCGTATCGCCACGGCTATTTTAATATTTTAAAGTTCCACCCTAAACGCGCAGTATATCAAAACTTGCGCCATAAATTACGCGTTCCTACCCCACCGACCCCCCCTTCGCTAACCCTCCTGACATTCTGCATCCCCCTTCGGTGCAGAGATAGCCCCGATGTGCGACGAGCGCTTTTTCGCACTTGCCCTTTCGTTTGGTGACATCGAGAAAATTAACGATCGATGCCTGATCATCGGAGTCGATCCTAACAATGAAATGTCGCGGCATATTTAGGTTACTGGTATTGTACATAAGAATGTAAGATGATAAATAATGATAAATGTCATGATTTCTATAGAAAAAAACCTGTGTAATAAATTTTATCCTATATGTAACTATAAGTTATCTTTATTCAATTTAGTTAGAATACTTTTTGAATAAAACAGAACAACGATAATTATAATTAATAAAATATAAATATTAAAAATCTCTTTAGCAACAATATATATATGTATATGTACGTATATATTGCGCGAAATGAAATTCTTTAGATGATTTCGTTAGCCGTAATACATACATTTGCATACTTTTACAGAAACTCTCCATTTCCAGGCAATATTATTATTCAGTTATGAACAGATAATCTTGAACGTTATCTAACCGCATCGTTTCACGCGAATATACGCTGCGATATGCGCGGAACGATCTGCGAGCCATCGCGAGCGGCAAAAGTGCAGAACTAATTTCAGTTTTACAACGCGAGGCGAGTAATAATAATGAATAATCCAAGACCTGATGAATCCGGTTTTAGCGCCGTCCTAATATTGTACTTAACCACCTGCTAAATTGATGCTATTTAAAAGGCAGTAAAGCCAGATTGCCTTCTGCAACCAAATTTCGCTATCTTCCGGCATTTACCGGCAGAATAATTTTCCTACCGCTAAGATAGTACGGAAGCTAATGTACGTAGCAGAAAACGATCGGATATCTGTTCAGACATGCACCTTCTTTCTCTATATTCATCTCTCTCGCTCCTCTCTATTATCACGATTATTCCATTATTCGTCTCACAGTACATTATTAACGGCCGTCATTTCTTCCACGAACTTGAACAGAAATTACGACTCGATTAACGTTCTAATCCAGCATCGTTTTCTTTCCTGTCGTTGCCTTGAGAAACCAAAACTATTTGGGGGAGGGGAAAAGTCGCTGTTAACTTAATCCAAAAAAGTTTAAAATAAATTCACGAAGGAGAAACTAAAATTTTATATGATCATTTACCTCCATAGATGCCACGATCTTAAAAATACATTTCTTTCAGACAAAACGAATTTAAGAATTCAAGCTCTATCATCTGTGTCATCATTCTCGTTCTCTAATAAATTATTTTGCGAGATGATGGAGGGGAAGAAGCGGAGCATATGCTAGACACACTGACAGGAATTCGTTTAAAGGGTCAGCGACCGTTCGAGCCAGATGTTAATTAGCGATGTAGTCGTTAATTGCGATTGCAATGAAAAGAGCCAATGATGGTCGAGTCCAATCGGAATAGACCAGTACGGTAAATGCACGCGAAACTGGGCCCATAGAATGAGGAGTGCCATGTTAATTGTCACAATAACCTCCGACGAGTTAACGATGTGCATCAAGAAGTGCATCTGTGACCGACACGGCGGTATCTTTGTCGAGTTCCTCGAGACGGTCGCACGAATCTCTCATACTTGTTTTTTTTTTGCTCATTCGGTACATCCTCAATGCCAGATGGAGTTATGATGGGAATATTTGAGTAGATAAAAAATAATATCGTCATACCGTAAAATGATATCAAAAAGATGCTCTTAATTATATTTTCTGAAAATATTTGGTATATATTGCCAAATATAATATAATACAATAATGCAATAATCGTTTTGACGTAAGAAAATGATATATTTGATGATAAAATAACGATATTATTAGATAAAAAATATAAATTCAAATTTTTAATAAAAATAAATTTTTAAATCATTAAATTATTAATTTTTGAAAAAAAATGTTTTCTATAGATTCTCATTTATGCCAGAAACCATCGAAGGACATATAAAATTAGCTTTATAATCATGTAAGATCGTTTCGTGCTATCGATAAAGTTCGTCCATTTTACGTCATCCGCAAAGGACTAATAAAAACAAGTATGAGAGTTTCCCCAAGATGAAGGGACATGAAAGATAAAACAATGCCGAAGTTTCGGTAGCCCGTCTGTCATCTTCGCCGAAACTCCTGATGTAACCGGAGCTCTTTCGAGCCCTGTAGGATGCAGCAAGATGCGCGGATCGCTTTCTGCTTTTATCGGGAATTTAATGCCGCGCTTGTTCTCGGACTCGGGACCATGAGTTTAGGAGATCGATCGATCGATCCGTCAGGTCACTCAGATAAGCAAACACTCACAACTCGTTCGGCGTGATCCTTCGTGAGAAGACGGGAGACGCGGATAACGAAGTTCGGTCGTAATGAAGGTTTTACGAGGCACCTGATAAATCTCGTCGCGAGCCTCGGCGCGACCTTATAGATATTACTCCGCGAAGAGTTTGTGGAAATCGCGACGATAAAGTGATCTTCGGTCTTCCATCACTGCGCGCTACAAGAAGCGCCCGGGAAGACTTTTCGCTTAATACGACCGTGGGAAGTTGCGAGGTTTACGAATCGAATCAAGCGCGAGGATCCGATCAGCGAATAATAAAAAGTTACGCGATTATTATGAAAATCTGCATTGCCGCTGAGTGATTTTGCAAGAAACTTTTCTCGTCGCTTAAGTTTTCTTTCTGCATAGAAAAATGTATCACTATCAATAATATATAGATTATAATATTGTATCGCAGATCATTAGATAATATAATACACATTTATAGGTACATGTAAGAGTTTTTAGATTAAGATAAAAAAAAGTATTTTTATATAGGTTCAATTTCTTAATTTCTATACAAATTTATGAAATATGTTACGTGTATCTTCCCGTATATGCGCAAGCCACCGTCGTCATTCAAAATTTTCGATGAGTGATTCATAGACGATTCACAAAGATTTATAATCTCCCATCATTCTACTGTAACCGATAAACTTTTCGCGCGTTCGCTGAGGTAGGAGTCGCAAAAATCTACCGTAGGGTGAACAACCCTCGAAGAGCCCTGATTCTCCCGCGATTCCACGTAAAACGTCGAAGGAACGCCGCCGAGAACGGTAGTTTTACGAATATTAACGGTCGCTCCCATCTGGGAAGGATGTGCTAGTAAAAAAGCATTAAGGGGAGTTATTATCGGACTTCCCCGTAGCTTCCTCCCCCCTCCCCCTCCCCTTCCCCCGCCTCTCGCTTTTACGCTTTTCGCGAGGGATCGAAAAGAACGAAACGAGATAGCAACTGCGAAGGGAGAACCTTCGTGTCTCTCCCGAAGGGCCTTCTCGTGTATTTGCGCCCTGCGGGTAAAGGGCCGTTAAAGGGTAGGGAAAGAAGGGGGTTGGAGAGACACCTTTTCATCCTTCGCTTTCCCTTCTAAAGGAGAGGCGTCGCTTATTTTTCATCCGGGTGTGTTGTCGCTATCAATACCGTCGGGGCTGCTCTCCCACGTCTCCCCGGGTTTACCTTCTCGCAATCAACCCTTATCTCATTCCTCGCATCGCCCTCTACCTCTCGCATCTTCCACTTTCCGCGCGCGCTCCGCAGTCTATTTAATTTAAATAACTTTTAAAAGTTCCCGGCCTCTCTCTTCGCGAGTGGCAGATATCAGATCTCCGTTCTTTCAAGCCTCTTTCTATCTCTCTCGCTTCGTCCCTCACTCACGCCATATTTCTCTCTTTTTAGTTTTTCTTCCGTGGCCGAGGTCACCCTACTTCCGAGGACACTTTACAGTCGGTCGCGAACCTCGCCCTCGACGTTCGCTCCTCCTTCTTCTTCTTCCTCTTCGTCCCGTTTCTTGTCCTTTTTTTCTTTAGATTTTCTCTCCCGCGAGTTAACTATGCTTCCTCTTTATCCATCCTTTTTTAGATTTTCTTCTAAAGATTATGCGCAGTTAATGCTTTTATTTGCTAATTTAATTCTCAAATAATTCCGAAATTAATAATCTTATTTGTGTCGTCTATTCCGCCTTTTTTAACAGATTAAAGAATAATTTACCATATTTTTCTAGTGTCGTGATGTTTTAATACAATTATTCTATTATAATTTCAAATAAAACAAAAATCATAAATAGATACAGAGGGAATAGAAACAGAGGGATACGCATGTTCGACGTTTCCAGCAAGAGTTCGTAATAAACTCCGCGAACATTTTTCTAAACATACATGTCATAATTCCGCGCGTTGCACAAGTCACGCGGAGATGTCACAGTCGAGATTGAGAGGCATCATCGAGATTAAAGATTCCGCAGATTCCGGAAATTCGTTTTTGCAAGAGTGATACGATCGATAACGGCGTGCTAGCAGCAGCAACAGCAGCAGCAGCAGCAGCAGCAGCGCTACTGCGACCGCGAGAAAGCAATGTATCGATCATGCCTCTTGGTTCCTAAGCGGGCTTGACGAGGAGGTTCATCGGCCAAACGACGCGGGGGTCTTCAAAGTGCACCCGAGGAAAATTGCATTCCTCCAAGTTCCCTTTCTGACCCACTCGGGAATCCGCTGCACGCTGAATATCCTCGAATCGTTCGCTTTTCCCGCGGATCGTCGAAATATGCTTCACGAAGCGGCAACCCGGAACTCGCATGTTTTCGCTCGCGCGACGTGACTTTTCCCCGATACAGAATCGGAGGGAAGTCATTCACGTGCCAAGTATTTAATATTTATGGCAGAATTAAAATGGAACGAAGTGAGATTTCTGAGTAAGTCGTATAATACAATGAGTTTTTAAAGGTACAAAAAATAACTACATTTTTAAATTACTTTACGAATATGATAAAATAAGCTTTCATTATTTCTTAATAATATTATCACTGCAAATGCTATAATGTCATTAAATATGCTTCACATTTCGAATATCTAATATTTTGTATATCGCGTAGAATCTCAATTCGCGTACTTGTGCTTTTACAAAACGACGACTTCTCGACAGTCAGAACCGAGAAAATTACGCGTAGCGCGGCGGAACCCTTTATCGTATTCGCCCGAAAAGCCGAAGGTCGCCACTGTGCAAAGGACAGCCCATTCGGCAGGACGACGGCGCGTATACGATCGTCTCCTAATCCTATTAAAACGTTATCTGAAATCTCGATGCGGTCCCGTGCGGCGCGTGTGCGGAGATAACCGCCTTTTTTTATCCGTCGCCGATAAGCCCGAGACCGAGAGCTTTTGTCCGGCACGGTGTAAATCCGCGGCACCGAAAAAAAGAGATCGGGATAACGCGCGCACGGATAATTGAACCTTCGGTAAATCTACTCTTTCACTTTCCCTCTCTCCCACGTCCACCACTCCGCGATAAAGTTGTCTCGTGCTTCAACTCCCTCAGCGCGGTTTAATCTCGTGGAGTACAGCTTTCTCTCCCTCTCTCCTCGCTGCTCGGACTTTTAATAGAATCTTATCGAGCAGTTAGGCAAAAAATCGGGACAGTCGATCAAACATTCTTTCCCACGTGCGAAGACGTAAATGGGATAAAAAACAAGTTCGAAACGCTATTCAGACTTCCATTATTTAGACATTTTAGACCAAGTGGTCGGAACTGTTTCGTCGAATTAAGTTGTCGAATATTCGTATAATATTATAATTATTGCACCTCTTAGCTTGACCGCAAATTTGATAATAATAATAAACTTTCATTGTACATATATAATTGATGTTCGTCATTCTCGGATATATTCCTGTATCCAAGAATACGTGATTTCTACTAACGTTTCTCAAGCCTTGGCGCAGTGACCGCGGAAGAGACAGAGTGCAGTCTCGGGATTCTGACAGGTAGACACGGCGTTATCCGATCAACAGCAGCATGCCGCACTCTAATTGGTCAGAAATTCCCGTTAATCGTCAAGATCGGATTGCAGCAGCGTGCCTACAGCGTAATGTTAACTACCCTCCAGCGATTTCGCAGTCGCTCTCCGGTAACTGATCGCGTTCAAGTATCTGTATGATCGGATCCTCGAGGATATTCTCTCGACACTCACAGATAACGCGGCAAGCTACTTCCGAGAGCCTCATACGGTGGAATGAATATTTAACAGGTTATTTCGAATGAGAAAAATGACGGCGTTTAGATAATGAATTAATAAATTGGCGGAAAAACTCGCAACATTTTTCGGAAGGGAAGTTTTTATCGAAATTCCTATATGTCTCATTTCTAAAAGGCAAAAAATTTTATATATATTAATTTTATATATTACATTATGTATATTTAGTATCTTTTCCAAACGATATATTTCAGTAAAGCGACTGAAGTTAAAAAAAAGTTTAATAAATGGTACAATGACCCGAGAAATGCGATAAGAACAAATACAACACAGATATTTGACACAAGCTGCATATTAAATCTAAGTTTCCTTTTTGATATACTATAATGAAATATTAAAATTTTTTTTTAATTAAAAGAACTTAAAATACAGCGAAATGCATGGCCTTTATACGAGGAAATGAATAAATTTTTTAAAAGTTAAATATATTTTATAAAATTAAAAATATAAATAAATATTGCATATAAAAATAATTGCAAACAAATTTTCTTTTCCACAATAATTTTTCGTATAGTAATAAATAATTTTTGGTTACATAAAATTCATTTTATTTTAGATGCAATATTTAACATTCACAAATCTCCGGAAAGTAATTTTCGCAACAATGTGCCAATATGCTTTTTTATTCGCAAGTAAAACATTGAAATTTTTATTAAACTAAAATTTTAGTTAAAAATTCCAGTTATAAATTTTTATATTATTGGTTTTGACGTTATCCAATCGGACTTTATATGTGCAATGAATTACAAACAATGTCCATAATTGATCAGAAACTTGATCGGATTCTTATCTTCCTCGAAACGACAAAAGTCTCTATGCGAGCAGTAATAAAATGAAGCAAAGTAGAAAAATATTTACTAATCGCGAATAATGGATGCAATAGATAGATTTTCGAAAGCGCATCAATATAAATTTTAATGGCCTGGTTGATATCGAATGACACGATAAGATGCGTATTCAAATACGATTAAGAGATAATTTGTGTTTAGTCTGTGTCATTGTTGTTTGGACGATTTCATTAATAGGGATTGTTTAGTTATATTTGTATCAAAATCGAAACAAATCAAACGTGATTTCAATTCGGTCAATCTAGAGCTTATGATTCTATTCGCTGCAGAACATTTGTATTTTGTAAAATAAATGAAATGGTAGAAACAGCAATTGCAAGGAACTAAAAACTTTTGAAAAAAATTCTTTTACATCACGACGAAATGTTTCACGTTTTATTTTAATTCGTTTCGAATAAGATAGACCTGATAGATGAAAGATCAGGATAAAATTGGAGTATTAGAAAAATAAATACAAATTACAGCAGCGCGCAGCACTCAAGATAACTAATATTTTCAAATATGATTATGAAATATATTCCAGACATCAAATTGAGTTCAATTTAAAGTAAATACTTGATAAAATAATTATACATATGTATAATATAATAAAAAAAATTTTTTTCTCTCGTATACATAAGTACAAGTTTTCAGTACGATTTAATGTATTTCAATAAAGGTCGTCTACGTTTTATATAAATTGTTCAAGTCCGTGATTGTCGCAGAAATAAATATGATTAATTTTGCATTAAATAATAAATAATAAATAACAAATTACACTCACCCCTCGGTTGTTCTCGTGCGCGGTTGCCTCCCCTCTTTCTCCACCTTTCCAGACCCCGTCGATGCACTCACACAACGTTCATTTGCGGACGCGGTTAATTAAGCGCGCGCCAATTACCAGAAGACGATAGCGCGACACTTGACGCGGTACTCCCGACGCGACGTCGAGATAACGCGCGGCGCGCACTTTACTGCATGACGATGGTGGAATAAACGCGAGAAAACTACTTAAGATCGCACGGATCTGCGATCGCTCGCGACGCACCGGGCGCGACGAACGAATCTAACATTGCGGACGGAGTCGAAAAATCGCGCGGCCAACTTCAGGCGCTATACTCGCCGCGGCGACGCTACACCTGTTGCTTCTAACCGCATTTTCGTGCACTTTTCGCGCTTTGAATGGCAAATAGCGTACGCTCGCTATCTTTGTTAGGCATATTATAATACAAGAGAATATATGTGAATACACGAATTAAAGTTGGAGACAAGTTCCGTGGAATATTTCGAGAGTACGAATCGTCTCGCTTTCCGCTCGCACGATGGATTAAATTGTCGAGAGATACGCGTTTTATACGAAATGACCGACGTACCGAGTTTATTGACGAATACTGATACACGGAAGTCTACCTGTAATTGTACTTATCAAGTTAAAAGTGTCGCGATGCCGATCGACGCGGAGTCGATCCGTTCCGCACCAGCGACGCTTCGTTACTACGGAATTCCAAGCGTCGCCAACTTCAATCTGACGCCGCGATTAATAGAACGTCGTCCCAACGTGCGGTTGGTAAAACTGAATTAATGGAAAATTAAGCGAGACACAACGTCCAAAAATACACGGTCCGAATTCAGTACCGAACACGTAATAGATCTCAAATCTACAGTGAAACACGCGTATTATTTACAAGTAAACGATATTATCGGAGCTTTTCTCGTTACGTGGATCGCTTAACCGAATTTAACTCCAAGAATAGCACACAAATTATACGTTCGAGAGACGAATTGCCGAGAGGGGATTGATTCACGAATTGAGAGCGAGACGCGAGAATATATCCAAGCGTCGGATAAACCGCCGGCCATATCACGTTAATTCATAATCCCGATTCGTTACACGTTCTGCATATCTACGTAGATACATACTTCGCGAAATAGCTCTGCCACGGCGAAAAGGCGACTCCACGAAACGCTCGCCGCGAGTCGTGATCGCGCGGGAGTTAATCAGTCGGCGGTCGTAAAATTCTTCGTGGGGAATAATCGCGCCCGGCGTCCATTGTCGCACCCGCCGCGCTCGCGCTACGCGGGACAATGACGCGACGAAACACGCAGGTTGGAGCGCCTGGCGCGGCTGGCGCCGCGCGCGCGCCGCTGTGTACTACATACTACCTGCCGCGTCGCGCTGATAACATGACCTTGTTTACGGAACGCGCGCCGCGCGAGGTCGTCGCGCGCGCCAGTCGCAACATTTAGGACATTACGAATACGAAATATAACGCCACTTCCGCTTCCTCGGTCTCAGGACTCAGAGTGATTTTCGGAGAGTGAAGTGCCGCGTTATACATTCGGCGCTTGGTTTTGTGTACTAACGACGACGTCTAATTGTAACAAGACAACCCCGAAGGACGAGAGTAGCTGTGTTCCTCCTCGCATCCTCCGTCTTCAATCCGAGGATTACATAACGAGATTCGAAGAGGTATGTATGATTATATGTAGCACGTTTCGCATCTCGCATTTATGTGGCAAACATGGGAGGAAGTAATTATAGGAGGTTAGGTTCTCAGTGATACGTATATCTCTAATGTGTATATATCTAAATTGAAAAAAACATTAAAATTCTATAGAAACAAGAATAGCTAATAATCATGTCGCAGACCAAAAATTATATGATAGAAATTACTGAAATAATACAGATGATGTGCAGAATTTAATTACAGCTGTTAGGAAATGTGTAAAGAATTTGTATCAGTGAAAAGGAAGGTTCTCTCTCTTTTTCTCTCTGAAATATATTTCATTAAACATAGCTATTCTTAAAAGCTCGCTTTAAAACAGCTGAACGAATTTTTCTCATGTTCGCTTATTCGATAAAGCTCACTTATTGTCGTAATAAATTTCAAGTTCTTTATAATGTAATTTCTATGTCAGAAAGTTAGTTCCGTCAATCGAATGTTCCACAAAATTCAAGTATCCACGAACGAAGCGAATAATAAATAGGCGATCACCGGCGAAGAATGCAAGGATTAATTTCATGACGAGCGGGCTCGCGAGCGATAAAAATGCTAAACAGATGTACGGAGCGGGAAAGACTAAGAAATAAAGAAAACACTCGCGTGTTAGATACACGAAGCTGGACGCGATATGACAGCGGGAATCGAGTTTCGGAGCCGCGACAAATAGCGAGTCATTTGCGAAATAACGCGTCGGTAAATCCACCGTGCAATACGAACATCAAAGTCGCCTCCTTCGTTTCTTCTATTCCGCAACCAAATGTATTCTCTCGAATTGTGATCGAATTTCCCTCGGCAGAAAACATAGATTTTCTATACCTTTCATGTTATCGCTCGGATTATCGAGTAAAATTTTTTAACGCATAAACATATACATATATGCTTTTTATATCCATCTTCTATAATTTTTTTTCACAATGAACGACAAAACTAGTTTTCAAGATTGTGATACTTTGCTATTCGATTTATATTATTCCTATCATGTGCATTTATGGTTTTTGTTTCATTATATTAGCAAATATTCTCATGTGTTGCAAATTTGTGACATTATAAGGATTTATGTAATATTCACATTTAAGGGACGCGATTTAATGGGGGAGCATCAAGTAAACCGTTCACTTTACCGTTCGTAACCGCCTTCACCGATATCGATAACGTCATAAAGCGAGGCACAAAGGGACACGAGAGACGTTCGCATACCGAGACACACGAGACAGAAATCGACTATATAGCGTTTGCCAAATCGAAGGGGGTAAACCCGCCGAGTGGCTACGACGAGGGTGACGGCGGGTCGGGACGGGAACAACGGCAGTTAGCCTACTATCTAGCATGTTTATGGTAATTCGGGCCATCCCGCTGACCCGGGAGTAGCATGCATATACATCAGGTTGCCTCACTTTGACGCCGATCCATCCAGCACCCTCTCGCGCGCGCGCACACACACCCTCCATATTCTCCACGGAGTCCAAACACCGCCCCGGCACCGCCTCCCCTCGTCGCCTATCCCATATCTCGTCCTTCGACCCCCCTTCC
>NW_012026987.1:2601867-2612307 GCF_000956235.1 Wasmannia auropunctata
CCCCCTCCTCTCTCTCTCTCTCTCTCTCTCTCTCGGATTTTGCTCCTTCGAACTTCCGTCGACTCGCCCTTCCGCGACACTCTCGCGAGAGAGTTACGCAATTTGGTCGCCGGCCAACATTTCCATCGGGCCGGAACAAAAGGCCCCGAACAACAAAGAGACGGAGGCGACGTCAGAAAATTTTGTTCCGCCAAGGGGGATCTTTCCGGATTTTCGCCCGCCCTCCCGTTTCCGACAGCGTCTAAATTTTCCGGCGCTCGTCGCGGAAATTTTTGAAGGGAATGTCGCCGAACGACCGCACATTTTTTCGCGGCCCTTCGATATGTCGGACTGCATTTTTCTCGTGGCGGACGGAGATTCTTTTGACACCAGTTTTATCGAAGTGCCAAAGGGGCAAGGAAGTTGAAGACAAAAGTCCGAAAATCCGCGACTTCGCCTCCACGTTATATAACATTTCCCGTCACAATAACAATAGTTTTAATGATACAATTTGACCATCAGAAAAAATTTCTTTACTTGGAAAATTATTTTTTACTGTTTTTATAAAAAATTCAATTTATTGTTAGAATTAGAATAGTATTTTAAATTATTATATAAAAAATTCGCTAAATGACGGTGTAGCTTAACTATTACGGGAAGTTTGAGAATTTGTAATTTTATTGTTTCACTTTTATTCCGTAAATCGCACAGTTCGCGTGAATTCGAGTCACGAGGGAAGGTAAACGCCTTTGTGCAAGGAAATTGTTGCTCCTTTATGCAAATCTCGTTTACAGGCAAATTTTCGGAACGTATTAACAGCGCAAACAGCGAGAACGCGAACTTGTTGCTTGTGTTCGCAACTTTCTGTCAATGCTTAACGAGCCTCGCTGCTGCAGGGGTGCGCGATCGTCGACATTCGCGCGAAAACCCCTCGTTGTATCTCCTCCGTTTTTCCTCCCTGCCCGTCTGTCTCTTTAACCTAACCGAGCTTTTCGAGGCACTCCGGCGTTTCCCCGAGCCTCTTTATCCACTTATCAGTCGTTGCCGGGCGCGAGATCAGAGGGAACATCTCGATGTCGCCCTCGGCAAAGGGCCAGCGCATCACCCCTTTGCCGGACTACCGAGCCGGCTATAATTCGTCCGGCCGTTTGATCGACTCTTCCGTTCGAAATCTCGCGTACGTTCACCGATCTCTTTGAGATCCGCGGTGATGCGTGATCAAGATCAAGGTAAAAGTGACCCTTTCGAGACGAGTGATCTCTTGAGAAACTCAACCCTTTCCGGATATATATATACCGACGGCGTGCGATCTCTTAACCGGCTAACCGACGACGTATCCCGGTAGCTAGTTTATAGCGCTTAACTTTGATGTACTAGCCTGTCGAGCTAAAACGATTGCATGCGACGTAACAAGACTTGACCCCAATGTCGAATTAGGAACCTAAATGAAATTCTGTCAGGTTGCGAAAGTAATTGATATTAAATTCGATATGGCCCTTAAATCATTCAATTGCATTATTATCTTCTTTTATATTTAATTTAATACACATGCTTCTAACGTTGTTTTTTGATGTTATAAAAGTGATGATTTATTATCAGTTTAAAACTTTTTATATTTAAAATATATTAATTAGAAATTTAGAAGCTAATCTCTATCTTCATCTTTATCTCTTTTTTTGTCTCAATTATTTTCATTTATATACATTAAAACAAAGAGAGATTAGAATGATTAGAGAAGGATGAGAGAAAGATCTGTAGAACAAGATAAATTTTGACAATTTGTAATTCGAAAGATAAATAAAATGTGAGCAATCGCGTCTGTTATCCGCGAAGTAAATTTGCTGTAAAGTCGGCGAATTGGCCGCGCAAAGTTGGTTAATTGTTCCATCTTAAGTTCTTGTCGCAAGTTGACATTATTGCACGCACGTAAAAGTGGCCGGCGCGGCGTTTCCGATCACTCGCTCTCCCAACGGGATCGTTTGATGCGAAACGGTGGGCCGCAAATCCGCAAGGAGAGACCAAGGTTGTCTTGATAGATTAATAGCTTTATCTCGTTTACGATAAAAAAATTCCCTAAGGATGATAAAAAAAATTATAGAAAGATTTTACAAACTTTCTCTTTAGGGACATTAGAAATACTATATGAAATATATATTTTTTCACTAAAAAGAGAAAATTTTATATTAAATTCGTAAAGATACTATATACAAAAGTTTTTTCGTGTTTCAAACATTTACGAAATTTTGTCTAAAAGCCGAAATTTTGTCTGGAAAGTCTAATAAATTTGAAATCGCATTTTTCACCTTTTTTAAAAATAAATATTTCACTATCAGTTCGATTCTGAACTCCCTTGGAGTAAAATTAATTTCCAAGAATTGTACACTCGGATTGTTCCTCGCATTTCGCCGAGAGATAAAAATCGTCAAAGAGCCCCGCGGGCAGCGTCAGCTAAACTTTCCACTCGCGTAAGCGTCGTGTAAGCAGTTCTAAAACGACCGGCAGCAACACGGATCCGCCGAGGGAAGATCGTGTTGGACACGAGCATCGTCGCTAACGAGAAAATTAGCCATTTGTGACCACACAGCTGAAACCGTCCGTCGCCGCATTCGAGCTGCTCTCGCGAGCGCCCCCGTAATTGCGCGGATTCGCGTGTATCGTTTCGTACGATGGCGAAATCGCGTGTATCGTTTCGCGAGATGGCGAAAACTGATCCGTATTCCACGATCCTCTCTCTACGCCACCCATCCGGGATTTTCACTTGGAATATCGCAGGGAACGCAAAAAAAAACCAACGCACGAGCTCTGGTAATCCGCTTCCTCTCTTCAAGATTTCGAATTAAGATCGGAATCTATTACGATTCTGCACGCGCGAGAGTGGCAGACGGAATTAATAATATAAAATCACAGAAAGAGAAAACGCGTCGGAGGTATTACGGCGCTTTTAATAGCGCGAATTACGCGAATACCGGATCCGTTGCAGAGATGGCACGATAACTTTCGTTGTAATGAAGTGTCGCGTAATATTTTGCTCCTGGTCGCGGCGCCTGGTGGCGACGTAATAAAAGCATTAGAAATACACCGCGGGCAAATTGCAGTTTTCAGAAATTAAAGTTAATTTGTTTCGCAGATTCGAGGCGCGCGTGGCATTTGCTGCACGGATTACTCGAGGACACCAGTTTAGGAATAGCGAGGTAGCAATTGAGGGAGGACATATAGCGTTTAATTATTGAGTAGTCGATGCTGCAGGATGGTAGCGCGTTATCAGTTAATATTGTCGTAATGTAATTTCTCATGTGTGGACGCACGATCTCAGCTGTAGATGTATTTGCCCGCGCGTCTGACGTGAAGCGCGTTTATCCGGATAAGCTGATTGGAGTACAGAAGCGAGGAGTGTCCACACGATTAAAGTCCCGTTATCGGGATTAACTCTCCTAACGTCTTACATTCATATGTCTCCCGATTAAGCGCGCTTAGTTCCTCTATCTAAATTCAATCGCATTTGGTTTGGGCGCGTTATCATTTGCCGCACAAACACCACGCCGTACACCTAATAAAAATTTGATCCTCGCAAGACAATTTGAATGGGCTTAGCCCCATCGGAATTTAAGCCTTTATTTACAGAATAGATCTAACGGTTGTAGCTTCGGAAATTTTCTCTTCGACAAATAATAATCGATTCGAATTCCGCACGAATCAGGCTCGAGACGGGAGGGATTTTGGGACGCGTAGCCGAACCCGTGGCTTCTGGTTAGACGGTATTAGTTGTATCAAGATACGGGCTTACGCCCGGGCCCTCTCATGATCGCGGCGCCAGGCTTTTACGCGGAAGCTCAGAAAGCGAGGCGCGCAAATCCGCGTGGGAGATGCCCGCGTCGCGACGGCCGCAATCGCCGCGCCGCGCCACCGGCGGCGGTTTGCATATTTATGACTGTTTATAATGTATAATTGACGGGAATCCGCGTGCCACAACGGGCCGCGCGAGGCCACGGGGGCCAGAAGCTATACGCCGCCTTCCGTGAGCCCCCGAATCAGATTAGCGGCTTTGCATTTCGGGTCCAACTCGGGCGACGCGACGGTCGCGACCGCGCGCACCAGTCGCGGTCCTCTCTTTTCCTCTTCCACCGACTCCCGCCTTCTCCCACGCTCCCTCTCATATCTCTCTGCTAGCGTATGTGTATATGGTCAATGTAACGTCCGGAAATAATTCCGCACAACGGATCCGCTCTTGATTGCAATCAGAGTCGACGCGTTATTCATATTTAATATATCCCAAGCGTTATACGGATGACATCGTCGCGGATCAAGGTTTTAGAATTTCTGACCTTCCTATCCAGAGTAACGATAATCCCGAAATGCGAGCAAAATATTTTGAAAATCGTTGGATGTGCTATTTCAGAAAGAAAACTTTCCATTGTTATTCGCAAAATGTAGGACAGTAGCGATCCTTGAGAGATTACTCCCTCGAAAATTTTTATCTCAGAAAAAGTGTAATTTTTTTTTTATTATTGTACACGAATTATTCGGTTTCTCAGCCGGCGTTATTTTCAGGACGATCGTACTGCGAGAACGCGAACCCCATGATTATACTTATCGCGCGTGCACCAGTCTGCATAATACAAGCGGCAGCGAAGCAGCCGTGTTTCACTGTTATAGTTAAAGGCACGGGGTCTCTCGTTCGCGCCGGGCGCTCGTAATAACCGTTTTAATCGGCGGTACAGCCGCGAAGTTTCATTGACGTTTTATCGCGGCTGATTATTCTCGACACGCGAGCCTCTCTCTCTCTCTCTCACTCTCTCTCTCTTTCTCTCTCTCGTGTCGAACAAACGAGCCGGATAAACTCTTTAGCGCCGTGGCGAAAGCTCGCCTTTCGCGCGACTCGAACGTAATCCGGCGCCGCTTGTAAATTTCGCGAGGACGCTTTTATTCCCACGCGCGTGTGTGTTTGCTCCTTCTTTTCCGTGACATTCATTTTCCACCGCCCCTGCCGCGCGGCTTTCACGTGTTATATTAAAGCCTGCGCTAACGAATAACGTTTAGAATATTAAGCTCTCGCCGCTTACAAATTTACTATATAAAATGTAAAGAGAAAATGTATTCGAGATTCTATCTCCGAAAATAAAATAGTACAGCTGCGTCGCAATCTCTCTTTCTTTTTTTTACGGAATCGACAAGCGCAACGAGATCGGCGATGTTAATTGCAATTTTGGGTTCGGGGACTTCGCGTCTTCCTTTTCATTTCACTCGCACCGGCATGACGTACGTCCGATACATCCTCCCTCGGCGTTTACCTTTTTTTTCCTCTCTCTCTTCTGCCTCGTCGTCGATGCACCGCATACTAACATCGATACTCGATCGCTAATTACAGGGCTCCGCGGGAGGGCGAGCGAAATCATAGGGTTAAGGAAGAACTCCCTTAATGGGCACTCCGGAGCCGGCGGCGTGCGGGAACCAGCCGGGCCCTCTTCCGGAGAAGGGGGAGATGCCAGCTGCTTCTAATTGAGACATCAGTGTCGATATAAACCGGCCGCCCAGGCGCGACGTGAACCGACGCGTGAAACGCAAAGGCGTGCCCTGCTTCCCCCCGTCCCCCTCCTCGTGATATAGATATACACACGCACGTAAGTACTTAGACATCACACGCGTTTCGGCGTATACAATATTTACGGCGATACCTTGTGATCGGAGCGGAGAGACGACCGGAAACGCGGGTCTCTCTCTCGGCCGCTTCGCACCGTTGCCGACTCATTTCCTGTTACGCATGCGGTGGTTGGCTATTTTGTCAGTCGATAGTTATCCAACTAACGACTCTTAATTTCGAAACGCATGCGCCAATCATGCCGCGTGAAAGTTCTCAATCGACCGTACTGTCGGCCATTGTCTGCGGTCGAGTACGTTTTTGCGTATTCGAAGTAAGGGTACACAGCGATAATTAACTGCGGCATTTTTATCACCGTGTTTTTATTAGGCATAATAAAGAGACACGCATGACCGAGAAGCGTTGATGATTACGAAATAAATTCTCCGCGATTTATTTCTTCACACTTTGTGAAAAATATGCGAAAACTATATACTGTCTGTTGACAAGTTTTGGTAAAAATGAATCTGACGTCATGTTTCTGGCGCGCTACGCGATGTCGCGATACACAAAATGTCCAGCGTACGATTGAGAACCTCTGTAATGGACAGTATTGTAAGCAGGAACGCGATTTGATCGGGTGGAAAGCGCAGTGGGGCCGGCTTATCATGAGATTGGTAAATACGGAGAAATTATACGTAATTAACGTGTACCATATAATTAGCGGGTACGATATGGCATGTTCAACGCAACCATGATCTGATTATTTTAGCATTATGTGATATGAAACATATTGACAGCTTTCGTGTTTGTAGCTCTTGTGTACTGCAGATCGGGAATATTATCCTTTGGTCCGCGACAAATTCTGCTTACTATTTGCTGCAAATTTTATTTCATTTCTATGTCACGCTGAGTATTTTTTTATCTCTAAAAACTTTTTGTGATCTTTCCATTCCTGCTAGTACTATACAGCTTTAAAGAGAAGATGATTTTTGTAGCGTTATTTACGAATGAGAAAGAAACAAAGTATGAATTTTTCAAGCATCAATTTGACATCAGTGAATTTCGAGAATATACGCGTGCGGAAAAAAAAGTAATCGACAATAGATGGATGCCCAAAAAAATCGATTAATTCCACGGAAGAACGTTGCAACCCCCAAGTAGACGACAGCTGCTAGAATAGTCGAAAGTTTCGGCTCATATCGCGCCTATCGTCGTCAGGGTCGTGACATTGGTTGCTCATATCCGGCATCAAACTGGCGTAGAACAGCCCGAAGGCACCGGTTGGTGCAGGATATTGAAGTCCACTAATAACGCTCTCCCTCGAAAAATATTTGACGATCAGACACCGGCGGTGGCATGGCGACCGCATTGGTACCGAAGCGCGGTTCCACCACAGTGCTTCGCTCCGTTCAAAACGTGACCGAAAATAAAAATTTTTAATTAACAAAAATTCTCAATGGGTCTCTAACGAACGAACGCTGGTGTCAACACCGTCGCGGTGTCGTATTCCGCACGCACAAAAGGTCGGGGGGTCGCGTAGGTTAATTAAAAATTCGGCGGAATTTCAACACACCGGGCATAATTATCGAAATATTTATTTTGACGATATACGAGCTTGTTAACGGTAGATGAAATGTAAAGGGAAATTGATTAATTTTTCGTATTAAAAATCCCCTGCACAATTTATACCCCTAAGAACCATATTGTGCGTTCCAGGATAATATCTTGCTCCCAGAATAATCCTGCTGATGTAATTAAAGAGTCCCTAATAGTGCGCCAAATCAATTACCGAGATCACGTTCTGCGGCGATACACGGTACACACACACACACCATTCATCACCGACATAATACGTATTTTCTCATATCCCGAAAGTGCCTCGAAATTAGCTCCGTGTCCATATATATATATATATATCTCTTTCTCTCGCTCTCCTCCTTTTAACACTCCTCGATGAATCATCAGCCGAAACCAGCGTGTGACGGGCGTGCAAATCACAATTTTCCACGATTTCCACCGCGGGCCGGTGGTGGTTCGCCGCATATATACGTTGCGCCGCGTGATTGCGTGTCAGTGTTTAAGAGAGAGAAAACGCGCTGCACGTTGCGTGTCGGACGAGATCTAAGCGGATTAGCCCTCTCCGCGCGTTTCCCTCCTCGTCTTCTCACCGCGCGCGGTTGGCGCGCGGTGACGTTCGTGGGAAAGCAGACGGCAGTCACGCGGGATCGACTTCACGCACGCGTGCATTGCACATGTGCATGTGCACGCGCCTCTTCTCGCTCGCACACGCGGTCGATCGACGCGGCGCGTTAATAGCCGGTCGGCTTCCTATCGAGATGGGATCGGTAGGATCCAATCTAACAGCTCAATCCGCTGTCCCGTCGCATCAAATCATTCCCAAGTCGAAGTCCCGTGAAGGCTTCATGCTCGTCTTAATGTAATTCGTGGGGCGAGGCTCATCCGTCCGCGTTCTCGAGGGTAAAATTAGGGTCACGATATGATATGAAGCGTAATATAAATATCAATGGCGTTCGCGATCGATATTTTAATATCGTATACCCTTCGCTATAGTGGCGATGTCACTTTCGATAAAAGTGAGACTCAAAGCTGGTAGCTTCGAATAAATTGTATAGCTTTCAAATAAATGAAATATAAATATTCTAATGGCGAATAGTATTGTTGACTAACAATAAGTACACGAGAGATTCTCAGTCAGTTCTGGACATTCTGTGCAAGTGAAAATACCGCGCCCAAGATGGTGGAAGGCACCTTATACGAAGAGCCATGGAACATCGTCGGAGGTCGATAGGTGCTTAGGCGCTTCGCAAAGCAGCCGGAATGAGCGCCGAGTTTGCGCCACGTCTGGGTGCACCGAAACTGTATGCACAAGCAAAGGTTGCGGCCGCACCTGTGCACACACACTCACATACACAAAAACACACACACACATCTTAGAACGCGCGTCGCGCCGTGTACATTCGGGGGCTTTACAGCACCCGGGCCCGCGCGCCGTAAGACGTTTCCTTAATTAAACCCATCGATTCGCCGCCGACTGATTAGACTGCGGCGCCCGGGTAAGTACAGGGCGCGTGCGGCGCTTCCCCTTTTTGCGTCCTTCGCGCTTCGGAGGACCCTGTTCTGGGACGGAAGGGTCCTCGTCCTCCGACGAATCTCAATGCGCCGCGCATGAAAATCACGGTACTCATTTTACTAAACGAGTGGCGCACTACGAGATGCGCCCTCCTGATGGAACGTGATTACTCGAAATTTTGGAGATAAACGTTACGCATGTATAATCATCGTATCACAGTATGAAATAATATATTATTATGTGTTTTCGGGTTTTTTTTTTCTTTAAATAAATTTCCTCGGAATATATTGCGCACATAATCATGAAAATCTATCATCTTTCATACACTCGATCCGTGTAATTTTGAAACCAAATGACTTGCGTTCAACCTGCATTTCGTTTTGAGAATTCAATTAAACTCGTATAAAAACTCTATAAAATTGCAAAATGCATCATCAAATTAAATTTGCATTTATTATGCAAGTTTTTTTACGACATATATTTTTATACGTTGCATGCATATCATAGCATGCATTAATAAGAATAATGAGTCTTTGATAATCGCGAAAATCTAAGGATGTCTTGGCGAAAGTAATTAAGTTCGAACAATACTGATGATATATAAATAAGTTGAACGTGTAAATTAATGAAAATGCAAAATGAAAGGAGCCTGCTTTCCTCGCTGTCATATTGAACGCCCTTGAGGCAACGGAGGCAGTGACGACGTTGACAAAACAAGTAACTCCTCGCGAAGACCTGTCTGGCGCGGATACTAATTAATGCCGAAAACTGCAATTACCGCAGCCCATCTTGATCCGGTCGAAATCTCTTAATGAGACTCTCGAGACAGCCGCGCGGCGAGTTCCTTAGTGCGTCCAAGGAGAATTCCTATGCGCTTGTTTGAGTTCAGTAGAATATTAATTTAGAACCCCGCTCTCTCCTCCGCTCGCTGAGTCCCGGGGGAATGTTTTTAATCGGAACCCTCTCCCCCCTCCCTCCCGGTTATTCCGTACATTACGTCTCGCCCAATATAGCGTCTGAAGAGTTTCTCCAATTGTTCCACGTCTTAATCTACCGCGCTCGCTTCTTCGAGGGTCCAAATAATTTCGCGACGGAGCGTGTATCTTCTAAACGACGAAGTTGCAACCGGAGAGGCGACATTAACACATCGTTAATGGTCCGTACGAAGTAAATATTAGTGCACGATGACTTCTCGTCGTTGCTAACGATGAACGCTCGCTAGCAAAAATTCGTTCGTTCGTCGCGCAAAAGATGTTTATTTACCCGTAATTATCTAGCATTATTGGAACAAACTGGTAATCTTTTTTTCGGATAAATCAAATCCAATTTCAGTATTACGAAGAAGAAACCTTATAATAAAATAATTATTTTATATTTATATATTTAGCTTATAATTCTACATAATTCTGTAGGGTAATTCTACATACTTATTTTAAATATCTGAAACATCAAGGTCTTTCTCTTAAAATGTCCACAATCTGATGTCCACAATTTTATAATAATCTGATCGAGAGTTGAATAGAGAAGATTTTATGCGTGCGAAAAATTTGAATGTTAAACGTCGAGGGACATCAAACGTTGTTGGATAACAATATTGACCAATGTATAGATGTATGCTTAACATTGGCGCTCTCGCTTGTGTTCTACCAGTGCACTTGCTTTATCAGAATTGCAAATTCGCTAGTTCTGCGAGGAGGACAAGGATGAGGGGGGCGAAGAGGACGAGCGGGCAACAGAGAGTAGAATGAGAGAGAGAGAGAGAGAGAGAGAGAGAGAGAGAGACAGAGAGAGA
>NW_012026987.1:2612327-2615359 GCF_000956235.1 Wasmannia auropunctata
AGGGGGGGGGGGGCGAAACGTGCCTTATAGTTGCGAGAGGGAGTCGAGTACCCGGGCTTATAGGTATGCCATTAAGCCGACTTGCCGAGCTAATAACCGCGACGCTGCTCTCTTTACGGCATTACCATCGATTAATCTCATCGACGAATGGCGCCTGATAAAATCGATCCGCGAAGTTCATTCGCTCCCGCGGTGAAACTCGTTCCCGCAGTGTAAGTAACGTATCTCCCTCCCTCCGCTCCCGCCCTCCCTCGTATCCCCTACTCCCTACTCACGGCACCGCAGCCTTCGAGATCGGAAGTTATTTCGTCAAATATCGCGCCCGGGGAACTTCCGCGTAATTCTCCGCGCCGCGATAAGGATCCGCGTGCGTGCGCCTCCACGCGAGGACGAAAGTGTGACGCGTGTTCGTTCCTACGCGCATTAATCGGAGTCTGCGAATCGCTCGCCGTTTACGCGAGCGGAAACGAAAGGGGAGATTACACACAAGTGTCTCGAGCGCGACCGAGGTTAATTAAAAGTTCCTTAATTTTGCGCACGTGTGTTTACCCTCGGTGATCCGCTTTCGGGTATACTCTCGACTCTTGCGACTACGGTAAATAAGTATAGCTACCTATTCGTAGAGAGTACACCGTGAAGATTTTGGAAACTGCGCGGTGAAAGCAAATATCATATCATCTTAAATTTTCTTAGCATGATTTCTGTTTGAAATTAATTTGCTGCGTGTAAATTAAACGCCAAAGGGCCGATCTTGTTAATTCGTGGAACAATTTATATGCGCAAGTAAAATTTTTGAGTTTAATTTATGTTAAAAAAAAATTTTTTTTTAATAAAATGACATATGTGCGCTTCACACGCATCTCGGTAATTGCTTCCCCCGGAAAAACGAGTGTTTCTTTCATCTCTACGTTATTTTCGCCAGTCTGCCACTTCGAGTGCGCTTCTTTGTATAGCTACATTTTCCACGCCTGAGATGAAACAAGCACGTATTTCCGCTTCGTGCCGAGTAAGGAGACACAAAGCAAGCGTGCAAAGTGCGACTGAGAGGTGTGGATCATCCAACTCAACGATGCGAGACACATCGTTATCGTCGGCCACGAAACTGCCGGAGCTCCCTTTCTCCCATCCGGCGTCCGAGGAAGAGAGAGTCAAGGTTGTATCAATAACTAAGGGATAGGTCCGGCCGAGCTTTTGCCGCAAGCTGCCGGTGGCAAGTTCCAGTGCGGCGCGCGGCGTGAGGGATATCCGGGGCAATGGATCGGGACGTGTCCCGGGATTTGCGGATTAGGTCGACCGCCGGCGGAGGAACGCCGTTACGTCTGCGTCTGGCTTAACCGCGGGGATAGATAACGTTACCGAAGGATATACCGAGCCGGATAGTTATGGGCTCACATTTTACACCACCGTCGCTGCCGCCGTCGCCGCCGCCACCGCCGGCCCCTTCCGGTATCGCTCTAGCAAGGTACAGCAGCGGCTGCCCCCAGAAATGTAACACCCGCTTTTACTTCACAAGGAGATAATGGACTGCTTGATCAGGACCGTCCAAGCTACGCTACCGGCTGATTTATGAAGAATGAAATAGCGAGAAGAAATATATTTTATTATTAAAATATCATTTATTATAGGCATATTAATTCTTTTAAAAGAAAACATACTAGAAAGAAATTTACAAGTTTGCATTAATGCGAAAATTATACAAAAGGAAGAAATTATCATTTATTTTCCTCAATTATAATATTAACAATTATAACAACTTACAATAATTTAATAATTGCAATAAGACAGGTCTATCTAAAAAAAATGAAAATTATGGAATTATATTTAGAAGCAATAGAAATGGATGGAATGTATAGCACTTTACAATATTAGTGACAGTTCAGGCAAAATTACATTAGACGCGATAAAGTATTATTATTGAGTCATTTTGGACCAATAAGAGAGGCTATATTTTACATAAATGCTTTGGAAAAGCTTATTTCAATTCTATTCTTCATAACTTAATAGTCTTCATAATGAGAAATATTTTTCTGCACTTAAAGCGCTTCACAAGGCCTTCGTCCAATCGTTATATATGATTTAGAATTAAATAGGAAATTAAATACGACGTCGTGGAAAAATAGCACACGCGCCATCAACCGAATAAAAACGAACCGGCGATTCCTCTTTTCTCTCTCTCTCTCTCTCTCTCTGGGAACAGAATTCTGTTGGAAGCCCATATCCGTTCCCAGAAATATCCAGCGATAACAAGTCCTGAGCGAAATGAATTTGACGTTTCAATTTGCCGGTAAGTTCATTCTCTCACCGGTTTCCGGAAAGCGCCGCGGATATAGCCGCGTGCGAAATTCCGGCCCCGCGGCGAACTTATCGTACACCTATATCCACGTACACGTCGGCTTCCTTATAATATTATAGAGTCTCGGGGACAGGTAACGAACCAAGCACTGGTCCTGTAAGTAAATCAGTGTAACAAGCCGTCCTATCTACCGTTCAAGTGGAAGCTCGCGAGAGACGGGGCGGGGAGGGCGGCTTTGAGCCGGAAGGCAGAACCCGGAACTTCTTCGTTCACGCTCGAATTGGCTCCTTCGATTTGGCTTAAGGGCCCGATCCCTTTTGCCGCACGCGGAAACCCGGCACACGCTCGGCGAAATTTTTCCCCGCGAATTCGAAGAAACGCGGAGAATATTATCGTATCCTATTCCGCGATCGGAGTGGAGTTGATTGATAAAAAAATATATTCCCGACTGTTCACTTCACACATATTATATTTAACTTTGCTATTCACTTATTGTTATTTTTATGTCGGGAGACTAAATGATTGAAATCGCATTTAAAACATATAATTTAATGTTTATTACTTTATTGTACAGTTTATTCTAACCGAAATTTATTTAACAAAAATCTTATTCCAATTGATAATTGCGCCTGAAAATACTCTACAAGCGCCTGTATTTTTATCTAAACGTACGAGAATTAGGCGTCCATCGCTTTCGGAATCGCGTCCTTTGTTTCAGAAACGTCGGACCCCCCCCCCC
>NW_012026987.1:2615379-2622903 GCF_000956235.1 Wasmannia auropunctata
CTCCACGTCTGATCCCTATGCGTATGCGTGGCGAGCGAAGCGGATATTACTCAAACATAAATCTGGTAGCAGCCATCGGCGAATGGACCTGGCGGCCGGCCAGGGCGCTTCTTATAAGTTATAAGTCGTGGGCTATACCCGCGCCGACGGGGAGCTTTTACGCGGCGTGTGTGCGCTCAGTCAACGGTTAACGATGTGTCAAAACTATTTTCGTTTCCACTTTTCACGATACATTTATGACGCCGGGCTTTACGACAGGCGCGCGTCGACTCGTCACGCTCGTAGCGCGCAAAAACTGCGGATACGGAGGGCGAGGGGCACGAGGCCAATCCGCAGAGTGTCGCGCGAAACAAGGAGATAAACTATTTACGACTAGTACGAAGGATAAGAGCGAGAATAGGGTTACGTCGCGGCAAATAATCCCGATCGAATCTATTATCAAATAAGAGAGTTATGAGGAATGATCTAACTGGAAAAATCTTTCTGTGACATTAATTTTTTTTACCGAGGAAAATGGTAGAATCACCGCACAAATACTGCTCTCGCGTGTTTTAATGTCTAAATAATTTACTTTGCCGCTTCCTCTGTCGTTGCATTAGGACGTGTAATAGACGGGAAATGGCAATATAAATAATTCTAGATTAAAACTTACGCCGGCAACTTACTAGAGAACTCTGCACCGTGGTAACTCAGTCCCCGGTAATGGTTACGGGAGTTAACTCCGAAAATTCGAAACTACGAAAAGAAGATCAAGTTTTCGCGGGGGATAAGAGTGCATGTTGCTCAAAGGGACGGCCAGTCCCGGAACACCGCGCGTAAAAGAGGTAAGGGGGAGTTAATCGGGTTATGATACCGGCGGGGTTAATTGCATTTCGCCGCGGTTACATCGAGATTCCGTTTGGCCCGCGGACTGGGAAACGAGCGTCATAATTATTTCACGACGACGGGCAGAAGCGAGCGCTCCGGTCGGCCTTCGTCGTCGTCGTCGGCGCGCGCGCGACGAGGGGAAAAAAGAGACCCCGGACGGAAAAGGAGAGCTTTTGCGCGAGCGAACGGCGGGGGAGGGGGGGAGGGTTGTGGTGCCACATAAGCGCGTCTCCGAGGTATTTAATTCACGTCAAAGTACGGTTTCCGTACAAAAGGGAATAGGACGCCGAAGAGGAGAGAGGGAGAAAAAGAGGGAGGGAGGAAGAGAGAGAAAGAGAGAGCAACAGAAGGAAGCGGGTCGCGCCGAACGCGGCTGGATGAACAGTACCCGTGTTTCCCCTAACCGCAACAACTGAGAGAAACAGCAGCCAGCCGACTCCTTCAGCTCCGGTTATCCTTGTGCACGAGATACGTCTTACGACCCAACCGGGTCCTATATGCGCGCGCGGGCGCGCGTGTTTACACGTGTAAACCCGTACGTTTTCCGCGAGCATCCGCGCAGTTAGCGAACTCGACCGCGGACCCTTTGTCGATTACACCGCGCTTGCACCGCTAACCCGCAAAAGTGTTTATTATTGCAAGTGGATAAAGAAAGATCGCTTCCGTACGAACGATGAAATTGATGGAGTCGAAAAGGAACACTTTCATCGCTGAGCTTTTGATTTTCGTGAGCACCTTTTCGTTTCATTAATAGAGCGCTCCAAGTACATTTTACGGCTATACTATTGAAATTAATTCAGAAAACCGTTCTCTTTTCACTTTTTATGATTGCAGTTAATGGACAGGATGATCTATTACTTCGGGGGTGATGGATTCCGGTTCCGTCAGATAAATGAAGAGGCAATTTTTTCTTAGATAAAAGTTGAAAGTAATTCCGGTTAAAGGATTAATCGCGGCGCTTGCAGGCACGAGGTTTGTAGCGAGCTTTACGTTCTATGGCCCAACTGAGTGCCATGCGATCTTAAATCCACGCCGGTCGTTGTCCATAAAGCGGAGAAACGGTAATGATTCCCATGGCGATTAGCTTCTGCTGCTTGTTACCGGAGATTCTCTCTCGTGAGTTTCATTCGCCTAACTTCCTTACAGCCACTTCTTACACGCCTTGTCATTGAATTAACAGATCTCGGATTTTTATCGAAAGTGATATCGATCGTCTTTCTCGATCGAAAAACACCTCATCTCTCGAGCAAAATTGATTTACGGAATAACAGAAGATCTTAATCGTACAAAAGAGAATTTGAGGGATTCACCATTAAAAATTTCAAATTGTGAAGTTAGGATATATGAATACTTTTTTGTAGACTATTTCGCGACAATATGGAAACACAGAATGCAGCGCCGCGCGGAATTTATCCGTAAGAATTTCCATTTTTGCGATATTTGAAAGCGTTATTCGCGCAGACACAATGGATCGCGTGTCTTCCGCAGCTTCCTCCTGCATCGATATCTCGACGCTCGACATGTGCGAATTTTCCCGACACGTTGTGGAAGTGTATCGTCAAAAGCGCGGCCGATATATCTCACCCGCCCCTTCCCCCTTTTCCTCGATATGTCGACTCGACGCCGTTAGACGGAAAAAGAAATCTTGAGAACTCTCTCTCTCTCTCTCTCTCTCTCTCTCTCTCTTTCCAAGTTCGTGCGGAGATGCGATAGCCGTGGGACGGATGGGTTCTCGGTTGTTCGATATAGCGTACGGAAGTTTCCCGGGACAGAGGTCCTTTCGCCGGTTGCCAACCGGCCGGGAACCCTCATCGCTCTAGTAACCCCCGCGTAAAGTATAACTTTGCAGTTCGCTGGAAGACCTAAAACGTCTCAAGCAGCTGTGCGCTAGCAGGCTAGCCCCGCCACTCGCTATATCGCATCCCGATATCGCGCGGGATAGGCGATTCCTATTTAGAGCTGTTTACCGTACGCGAAATGGGAAACGTGCATGGCCGATAGACGGGAACCGTACGTTTGGCGAAGGCCGCGAGGAGATGAATTCCACCGCCTCCATCCTAGACGGTGGGATGGCAAGCCTTTTCAGTTGAAAATTTCCTTCTCGCGGGTATAAAGATTATTTTATATTTCAAATGGATTCTTTAATAAACAGACTAGGTATGTTATCGAAACACATTTTTTTTATTCGTTGCAGATTAAAAGAAATTAAAATAATCCGGAAAAATACATTAATTATATGAATGAGTATTTTTATTTTATTTGCTCTATATTTTAATTGCTTCAGTTTTATTTGAAAAAGTACGTAAAGATTCTCCGTGTATGTATTGCGATAAAAAATTTATATATAAATAATATATAACGGTATAAAAAGAAAGAAAAGGTGGACAACAGCGAGCGTTTGTTCGTGTTGCATGTTAACGCTATAGGTGACTCGTCGATAAAAAGAACAAACGGGTCTTTACGACTCGTCGTTGATCGTCACTGTTTCATTAACGGTCGAATAGAAGCTGCACTATTTTACCTTTTTTTTTCCTACTCCCATCCGCTCTCGCGACACCCCCAACAGCTACCGTAAAGTCGTGAAAGAGACGTTTTCCAATCTCGATCTTCAAAGAGTCCGATAAACTCTCCAGTTATTTTCCCCTGCTTCAATCGCGCGGCGTTCGAGAGCCCTCTCTCCTTCCCCCGTGCCCGGCGCGCAACCTCGTTTATTCCTTCGAAATCATCGGACACCGATTCTTTCCGGATTGTTTATCGAAGGTGAATGCCGCACAATAAAGGAACTACGCTATTTCCCGTAGTAACCCTTTCTTACCATCTGGTATACGCAATCGCCGAATTGTATTCTGCTTTCTTATTTTGCTGTAATTCTGTCAAATAAACGTATCTTTACTTGTTTTAAGGTACCGTTGAAAAAATTCAATTTTATCTCTATATTGCATTGAAATAATTTGTTATAAATAGAATCGACAGCTGCTCCTCTATAAAACGTGTTTTATTTTCGAAAAAAGCTTCTCTTTTTCGCAAATTCAACGCCTTTCTCTGTTTCGGCGAGAATCATCGGGGATCGCGGGGTGATACCGCTTAATTTTAGCGTCGGGGTCGCGCGACAGGGGGGGAGGCACAACGAATGGCGGCCTGTGATCTTGACGGGACATATATTTTCGAGTCGACGGGACGCGTCGACTGCGCGGCAGCGAGCCACGACGCCACGCGTTCACGCCGGAATCACTCGGCACGTCGTTGGGATACCATCGAGACGCACGAAATTCGTCGTTCGCCGCGCTGCTGCTACCCCCTGATCCCTTAACGAGCCACGTGGAACGCGTCCTACGCAAATGCATTTGCACCGCAAAAAATACTTTTTTAAATCTGTAGTATTTAATCTATAATATAAAGACGAAAATATTCTTAAAATAAACTGATACACGCGAATAAAAGAATAATTAAAAAGACTTTGAGAAAACAAGTTCTTAAAGAATTAAAATACAGATGGAAGAATAAGTTTATAGTTACTAAAAATTATTAATTATCCAACATGTCGAATATTTCTGAAATGTTTATAATCGTATAAAAAAGTAATAAGAAATTAAAAATATTTTTTTTAGTAAATTTATGAGTATTGAAAACAGTAGGAAGATATAAAACGCTGATTAGAATTCAGCTTGGAGTCCCTATATGAAAAGTGATAAATATCAGAAAAGATTAATGCGAAATCACTTCAGAACGTGACGGCTTATCACTTGTCATTTATACTGCAGATCAGCTCGTTAAATCGCGATCGCATGCAGTTATGAAATAGGGGTGCCCGTATACGCGCATCATATTTAAGCGGGAAACGTTTCTTTCGTGTCTCGAACGTGCGTCAGCACCTCGGAATGCAAATACGCGTTATCGGGACACGCCGGCCTCGCGGCAGCCAAAACGTCGTTGATGTCACGGCGCGACACACACGCGAGGCGAGCTAACTACCTCTGAAATATGGCTGCGATGAGATTCCCCCGGCAGACACGCGCATAACGTTTAGAATTCACGGCAATATACAAACGCACGAATGCAAAAGAGGACTCGTATACAAGGTGTCGGTTGAAATGCGACTGGATCGTGTGGCGTCGTATCTTTCAGCCGTGGCAGCGGTGATATGATTTATACGACGATATGCGTATAGCGACGCGACGTTACCGCCCGTCATTCTGTGGATTCTCCTCTTTATAAACATATTTATGAAGCACAAACATTGCTATTTTTACATAATAACTTCGGCACTAATGCAAGGAGCTTTATGTAGATGCAGTCCAATATCAACGAAATACTAAATGAGATCTTTTGACTTTTCGAGCACTTTGTAGTCGACCCAGTTTCTCTCAAGATAATAGCACCCTCTCATGTAATATATTTTTCTCTTTCTCTCTCTCCGATACTCTTGAAGATGTAAGAGCTATCATTATTTTCCACGGATGGATGAAGGTACGCTATTGTGTCGAGAAGAGAAATATAATGCTGAAATGAACTCGCCACGTCACGGTAACAAGCGGAATTCTAAGCAGTAAGGTTCACGATAAAGCTAGTAGCTCCTCGAGAGTACACCACGGGCAGGACTTTATTTATCGGAGGTTGTATCGCAAGGCACACGAGCGTGCGCATCCGTGACCGGAGTATCAATCTCTCGGTTTACTCGACGATAATTTGCGAGTTATTAAAAAAAAAAAAAGAAGAAAGTCAGATCTGATTTCACGTTTTGTTGACAGAGCTATTAAAAGGATTATCCGGCGCATTTGAAAATAAAACTACAAAAATTTATCAAACGTCTGCATGAAATATTCTCGATTATCTAAATATCTTCGATTTCGAAAGAAATTAATACAAACAATAGAAATAGATTTTAGTTTCTGATGTTTAAGGTACAGAACAGAGAATGTTAAACGAAGTGGAATCTCCGTGCTTGACAATAATTAGTGGAGTCGACTGCAAAAAAAGATTGTGGAGAAAGAACGCGCGAGTTTCGACCAGCTAATTTAGCGGATGCTTCGTATATACGGTACGTGGAAGTTACTATTCAATGTCGAGAATAATTGGAACTCCATGCGTGGAAAGAAGGGTGGAAGTGTTAATCCTTCGGAGTAAGCAAAGGGAGAATGTCGAGAATGCGGATCGCGTTAACAAGCGGCGCAAAGAGTTCACGGGCGAAACAATCCCCGTAGACTGCGGTGCGGACTTTATTTATCGAAAGACTCTCGCCGCGGTTGCATGCGAAGATCCAGCGGGGCGTGCCGTCGTATCAATCTCTCCGGCCGTTGTCTTTGATCTGCTAAAATAGCCGTGTGCGCTCGCTTGCTGTCGTCGGTCGGGGATTTAGCGTGGCTCGTGCGAGGTCGAGGAGGATCCGCCCGATTAAATTCTAGCCGGAAAAAGAAGAACACGAGAAGAATGGGGGGGGGAGGGAAGCAAAGAGTAAGTGAAAGGGAAAATGAGTGTGCATACAGAATAAGTTCGCTATGAGATTCGTATTTGAAAGAATTGCACAGGTACAGGATTATAAAGTAAAAAAATAAAACATACATTCACAAAAACACGTACACAAATGTATCTTAAAATATGAAAAACTTGTAATGTATAAAAGTTGTTATCATAATTGCTACGAAAGGAATAAATAATGGGAATAATAAAAACAAAAGTATGGAAAATAATGAGCGGTACGTAATAAGACATAAACGGTACTTACATCGAGGATGGGATGGGAGAAAAATGGAGGCTTGAAAGTATTGAAACAGAGTTCGAGCATCCAATTATTAAAGACAAGTCTCGGTATTCCCAGTAATTATTTAGACTGTATCATTTACTTCCGTACGATATTTTTTTTCGAGCTCTTCGATCGAATGTATTTTCTTTTCAAGGACTATCGAAGAATGAATAAAATAGATGGATGAGTGATCAGTTAGATCTTCGTCATTCGATTTATATTATTTTTTATTAAGATTTTATCACCCAATTACCGATAATTTGTTATATTATTTTCTAATATTCACACTAAAGAAAAAATAAATGATATTTTTTATAATCTCGCAAATACATTGGATACTCTTCTAATAGTCATGATCTTCTGACGGTCATTCATTTTATACCAGAAAACACAGTGTCACATAAGTATAATGCGTCCCTCTTTTGTACGCAAATAGCAATTGCGCGAATTCATCCTTTGTTCATCTCGTTCCTACAGTCTTAAAAACCAATTTGAAGATGCTACTCGGACCGCTCGATCAAAATCCAATTTTTTTCCTCGCAAAAAGACTGCTTCCAGCTGTTACTTCGAGCCCTTCTTCCGCCGGCTGCTCGGATGCAACCTGGAACACGCCTCGTCAGGATCTACAAAGCCGAAGAAGGGACACTCCCGCCGAGGAGAAGGCGGGTCAGGACAAAGCCTGTGCAGGCAGACGACAGCCACGAAGACGAAAAAGAAAAGATGAGGAAGACAGGGACGTGAGAGAGAGAGAGGGTGGGACGCGTCGTTCTGACGGACTTAGGTCGATGCAATTTTCGCGAGGATCCATTAAGGCGCTGGGCGCAATTAGTGGGTGCCTTAACAAGGCCATTGTCGCGCCCGGCGTTTCGTCCTGCCGTCCTATCTCTTGCCGTATCCCCTCAGCCGTACCCCCCCCC
>NW_012026987.1:2622923-2747611 GCF_000956235.1 Wasmannia auropunctata
CTCTCTCTCTCTCTCTCTCTCTCTCCAGTCTCGCGATTTTACTTGCGAATTTAATTTGCCTTTTTCCTAGCCCGTCTCCGAAACGGCCGTCAAAGGGGTTGGCGGCTTCCAGGCCGCGCCTAGAGGGTTATCGGCCCTAGGCCGCATCGGGTTTCATTAAGAGCATTGTGCGCGGGGTGAGAGGGAGGGGGAGACGGTGGAGGATGGCGTGCTCGTCACGCGGCAGAGCAGATCCCCGCGCGAGCGGATGAGGGAAGGTTGTCTCGTCGGTCCAAATAACCTCCGTCAGGCGGAGGCAGGCTGGATTCGATACTCTACCGCTGGCAAGCGGTAATTTTCTCTGTTTACCCCATTGTTAGCGTGCGCGTGCAGAGCACCACATTGCACTAAGCTTTGCTCTATTTGTGCATTCGCTACTTGTGCTCGATAACAATCGCAATATGCCGATAGATTGCTTTAGTTGCGAGAGTATTAATGAGTTTTACGAAAAACATAACGTAGCGTGTGTATTTTTCGAAAAAAAAAAATACTTTTTCAATTTATATTTAAAACGAAAATTGTTATATAACAATCATGATTTCTGCAAAACCAATTCCCGAAAGCAAATTGCTTCTATCGGAGGCACCAAAGTATATGTACATCGAACTGCATAACAATGATTTAAGTACGCGAATTGCTGGAGAGTCGGTGTTCGTAACGTATATATATGTATATACACGGGGCAATAAACGCGCGATGTTCCAGGCGCGGAAAGAGTCGATTAATCGGCCCGATTAATGCCGCATGGTTACCATGAAATTTCGGCGAGCGTGTGCCGAGGCTCGCGCGCGATAATTGCGACCCTCGGCCCGAAATTTCGTCAAAGCGGATCGTTATTATAAGGGCGTTAATTCAGGGCCCGGAGAGTGCTGGAGAGCGCGTTGTTGCGCGAACAAACTAGGCCGGGCCGCGCGCAAGTGCGCCACTTGATTAATTCAATTAAAACGCGCGTCCCCGCCCGCGCGCCGCGCGCTCGTCCGTTGATCCCTCGCCCGCTCGCTCGCGCCAGCACGGCGGCCGGCATTTCGCGCGAATAATTAATCTTAACGCGAAATTACTACCGGAGGAGGCCGCGCGGTGATTGTCCGGATGAAGTGCCGTCGGTGCGGTTCATAATTATGCGTTTCTGGTCGTTTTGCGCCGCGCGCCCCCGGCGGCGATGAGAACGGGCTGCTTGAAAACGAATTAAACGACGCCTAGCGTGCATCTAGCACCGCCGCGCTAGCTGCCGCGCCGCGCCGCGCCGCGCCGGTCGTACTCTTGCCAAAAAGGAAAAAGGAATCGCGTGCGAGTTTTACAGTGGCGTTGTTATTCGAGTAATATATCCTCCCTCCCCGGCTTATATGGACGGCGATGCGAAACGAGATACGAAGCGCCAAAAGCACGCAGCTTCGTAATTAAAAAGAGAGAAAAAAAAGGGAGAATATAAGTCCTGATTCTAGTTTCAATATTTAAAGAGCTTGTTTTGCGATATCGTCTCAATGAAACGTTTTTTTTCTCGTTTTACGAATCTCTAATGATTACTGATCGATTTAATCGAGAATTAAATCGAGAGATAATGGAATCTCGTTAATGAAATTAAATTATATTTATTACGAAAATTTAACTGCCGTGAAATTATATCGTTGTAACACTGTAAACGGGATCTCTGAAATGGGTGTCCGGCAGAATTCGAGCATCTCGCGTCCCACGGTGGCGAACTCGGCGAATTTAATTATAGCTGACGATCCCGCGCGTTACCTTTTCTATGAGCTCGCTCGCTATTAATCTTGCGATACGAGAGAGAGAGAGAGAGAGAGAGAGAGAGAGAGAGAGAGAGAGAGAGAACGGAATTTATTAATCGCGACGAGAGGAGGCGTCCTTATAAGCGTCGACGTTGTTGGTTAGCGCGCGCGCGAAACGCGGTCGAACGATAAATCAGATTTACGAGCGTTCGCTCGCTCTCGTTCGCGTCCCGAAATTATTATCCGCGCCGCGCGATCCCAGCCACCAGATAAAAACGCGAGCGCTAATTATTTCGGGCTACGTCCTACGTCGTGTTCTCCATTTGTTCGCCGCGCTCGTGACTTATTGGCGGCGCTGTTAAAGCCGAAGCCAGACCAAGCAAACCAAGCACTGTTCGCAGCACGCTCGCTGAAGCACATTGATCATTCGCGTTCGTTCGCGTTCGTTTGTTGCGTTATTCGTGCACGATTTCGTTCATCTCGCAAACTTGAGCGCGACGCGCACCGCTACGACTTCCACGCTATATATATATTTATAGGTATATATATATTTTTTTTTCCATTTCTACAATGAATCCGCAGAATTAACTTCACTCAGCGAATATTTCACGGCGACGGAGAGCGCGATCAGCAGTTGGCGCACGTACTTTCCGACGTTTGAATAGCGAACGGAGATCTTTTTTTACGGTCGACTTTGTCGTTTTAGCGAATTTGTTATGACGGATGGAGACGAGAGAGTTCGGGCTCCCCTGGGTTTAAATTGTGGAAAAGAATAGGCCATAAAGAGCAGCGAAATAAAGCGAGGAGAGCGTTTGGTACAGAGGCTGTACGTTGAAGGTATAGGTCGTAAGAATGATTATAGCTGAGCAAGAAAAAAAAAGAAAGAAATTCGTTAGGCAACTCCGTTTGCGACTGCAATTACGAGGATCGCGGGGACTGTTTCTTCAGCTGCCATTCACGAGGGCGAAACGACGGGAGTACGCAAACAGACGAAAGATTCACTCTAACGCCACTGTTTTTTTTCCGCTCTCTTTCTCTCTCGTTTAACGGAACACGTGGGGAATGCGTTATATGAGCGCGCCAAAAAAGTGCAACTTCGCGTCGTTCATTAGCGAGGACATAAAGCTTGGTGAAGTATACTAGAGTGCGGCAAAATTTAAGATTACTCTCCCGTTAATTGCAAGTGGACTGCATTTAACAAAAAAAATTAAACACTGAAATTCCAAGAGTTAAACGATTGTGAGGAAGAATAGCGTTCTTTTTGCTTAAAAAAAAAAATTGATAGATTCCAGATTGGCGCGAGGATCGATACGCGAACTGAAACGTGTCCCGAAACACCCGGGAATGGTGATATATACGATGATAGTGTATAATGTGTCGTGTTCGCAGTTTACGAGTGTCGAATGTTCCCTGTGAGTCAGACCGAGTCTGCCTCGTACCGATGAGAGCTGACCGCTCCTGTTAATGGATTTGACAAGATTGAATTATAGACCACGCCGCGCCGTCCGTCTGTCCGTCGCCGGCAGTACGGTTGCGAAGCGGGGCCCGAGGGGTCCCGGCGACCCATACCGACCGCGACGGCCCCATTCGAAAGTAATGGACCAGGGTGGGGGACCGACACGTACACAGTTTGAGTGGACACACGCGACCGCTGCCGATAATTGCACTGCGCGTCGGAAATTTCGTGTCGATTTATCGCCCAGTCGCGGAAAAAGCGAGTCCCTACGGCAACAAGAGGGGTTGCGGGAAGAGAGGGAACGCGACGGGTGAGACGTCGGTCAGAGGGGAGGTGGCGATAATGAAACGGCGGGGTTTATTGCTGGCAACTTCCTCGAGGAGAGGGTGTATACGGCGGTCCTTAGTGCCTGTCCGAGGCTTCCGGGGAAATGGCCGTTCCAACGGATTACCAATCTAATCGAATGTTTGCCGCAAAAGGTTTATCGTGGCTCTCTCTCTATCTTTATCTTACTCTCTCGGATTTTAGTAATAAACCCGAAATATAATATTCCGGGAGAAGATCAATATTGCTGCAAAGCAGAAATGTTGTACATTTGTGCTTTTTTTAAATTCTTATCTAAATGTAACGAACTTTTCTTTTCCAAAATTACGTTAATGAATTAAATATCTATATATAACATTTTTAAATATTTCTAGACGTAAGTAATGAAATTTTCTTTTCCAAAATTATGTTAATAATGAATTAAATATATGACATACGTGTACAATGATTCGTTGATGAATGATCGTCCCACACGCTTCAGTCCATATCAGATTTAATTCTTACCTGGAACAAAGAATACAAAAATCCCACATTAAAGACAGATACATTATTATTCAAGATTATATTTATATAGTAATTAAACAAATTTTCTAAGCGATGTATTACGCAATATGAATTATTTTATGCACGATATATATAATAATTATTTTTATTATTAAATCTACTCTTAAATAATTCGCAGAATAACTTATGCTTAAGGACCTAGTAAGAAATTCGCAATCTATTTATATTAAAGTTTTGACGCGCGCGCACGCGCGCGATTTAAATAAGAATTCAATCTGATATGAACTAGAGTTACTAGAGCATGTCGATTGATCATTATTCATCACGTTACACGCGCATGTTATATTTAATTCATTAACGTAATCTTAGACGCATAAATATGGATATTATGACTTTTTCACCCACGAAAAATGAAAAAAGCGCAACCACCGACAAATCATTGTTTTTCTGGCGGCGCCTGAATATACATGAGTAGTAACGAACGCATAAACTAACAGAGATCGCGAAATAACCCCGGGAAGAGTAGAACCTCTCTTGGTAATTACGGACGTAGTGACTAATTTCTCAGAGAGAATTAGGACAGCCGGCATTTCCTTAAGAGAATGAGATCCGAAGTGAGACGTTCGGTGGTAGTATTTCAGTTACTTTCATTAGACCTCTCTCGACGGGAAGGGGAAAAAGAGGAAAAGAGCAGGGAAGCCGAGATCTAATGGGGGTAGGACTTTGACCTCAATTGGCCCCAAACAATTTGCCTGAAGGCCGGTCTGCTTCGTCCTTTTCCGACCATTCCTCGATCGTAACGCTCCTTGCGCGAGCGTATTGTCCTTTCGAAGGACTTGGACAAAAAGTCAGACGTTCGAAACACAGGTGAGAAGGGACTTTACAACTTATAGAATTGATCTTAAATGCGCTCGAATTCGGAAATTGATAAATAATAACAATTTTTATCAGTCGGGAAAATTTAAAATATATTAATTGCCAATAATTATTTGAACAAGCTAGATATTTTAATATTTGTCAATTGAAAAATTTTCCGAAACATTGAGAAAGCGTTGAGATAGTTACAAAGGCTTTGGCCTCCAAGATGAATATTAGGGGCGAATCGAAAACTTTCCGAACTGATGCTACCCCTTAGATTCGGGGCGTCCATAACTTCCTTGTTTCCACTCCACCCTTTATTCTCGAGAGACGTAAGTTTCGAGTTTCGCGTTAAAACCGGCCCCGGTACACGCAGGTCGGCGTAAAAATTGCCGCGGGGTCGGATCGGAAGGGAGGAGCGGATCGGAGGGAAAACTTTACTTTTCCATTTCTGGACGCGGGTAACCGGAAACGCGCGCAGATACGGCAGTCTCGGGCGTACGAATGAACTTACGAACGCGCACCGAGATCTCTCTCCTTCTCCGCCCCTCCCGTACGCGATAATAACATCCCTAAATTGGGGTACCGGTGGCGGCAAAGCCCCGGGTGTCCGTATGTACGCGCGCGCGCGGCGCGCCATGCGCGGCGCTCCCAATGCCCGAAAGTTCTGCCTTTTATTATCCTACTAAGATTACATGTTCTCGCGCGAACTTGCAAGCTTAACCGTAAAGGAAGTCGTACTCGGCTCTCCGCCGTGAAGTAGATTTCGCCCGGCCGACTCATCTAACTGCAGTTGCGGATCCGTTCGGCTCTGTTTGCAGTATTTCGGCGCTTTCGAAGGCGTACCCTCTTCCCTCCTCTCCCCCCCCTCTCCCCGCCAGTCGACGTCGTAATAGGTCGAGTCTATTAAGGAGAGCGATAGTAACGCCGGGCTGAAAATTAGACTCTAACATTCCCCAGCGGTAACACTTGTTTCGGAGTTAATGTTCTACGTTAACTATACGAGCCGTGATAACGAGGGCAACGAAAACTATACGATTGAAAATCGACTTGAAACTTACCGACGTAAAATATTATCGTAAAATATTATCGTTAAATATTACGTAAATATATCTTTAATACTAATTCGTTGCTTAATGAAGTTACAAAGTTTTTCTTAGTTCATTTATGTTAATTTACTTTGAGAAAAGAACGGGAACAAGGAATCTACGTAAATTTTATTGTAGCGAAAAAATCACCCCTCCGCATTTTATACTTCTCGCCTAGGGGCGCTGAAAAAATATTATCGCATTTCAAATGAGATGAGACGCACGCGTCGACCGTGATCGAATAGAGTCTCGATGCTTCGAGCGAGACTGCCAACGTTCGCGGTTGTGCGTATCGCCGTACGGCAGCTTATATTATTGTTTGATTACCCTTACAGGAGTTTATGATATTTCGTAAGCAAGCAAAGGGTTGTGACGAGATTGGATGGTAAACGCGCTACTTAACCAAACGACCGCTTATGTACGAAGTGATTGCACGTCTCCGCTGTGCACGTGCATCCGCGCGCGTGTGCAGCTGCGCAAAGCGAGGTCTGCCGCATCGCATATTGGGGGATATCTTAGCTACCTCATTTGTTCTGTAAACCAATAAACGTAGAGAAAGTAACGTCAAACGGAGCTTAATTTCAAAGCGCTTGCGTATAGACGTAATTAAATGACATTATTTTCTCAATACATATTTGCATCAAACCTGAGGAATATTTTCGCAAATTCGGTGGACTATTAAACGCAGGTCTTATTAAAAACATTATTTAAAACATTAGTTCAATCTGTCAAACTTCTTTAATGCTAATTCATGTTAAAGGACTCATTAATTATGCCGCGATTAAATTTCTCGCAAAGGGTAATGTCGATGAAGAAGACTTACGCGAGAATAATTACATTAATACGTATATGTATATTAATATAATTATTACAAAGAGACTTTCGCAGAATTCAGCGTGATAAATCGATGCAAATTCAACTGGCCGTAATAATATAGCGTTCGGGAAATGCATCGTTATTCCGTTGCTCGATGTAGCTACGCTCTCGCGGAGCCTCTCCGAGAGAGCGAGTAGTATATTGGAAGGACATCTCTTTCTCTCTTCCCCCCCCTCTCGCTCTCTCTCTCTACGATACCAGCTATTCTCTTTACGCGCGCCGTCGAAAGAGTCTATAATTCTGCGGCGCTTCGACGGAATCCCCGAAAGAAAGAGCGCGACGGAGAGGACTTGAGCCTGATCTACGGCTCTCGTTACCTCGCCCGCGCTTCGTGGCTTGCCTCCAACCCCGAGCAGAAACCATCTCTTACCTATATCTACCTACCCACCTACGCGCGCCCCGGACTCGGTTGCATAACGATAGGATCTCGCGCACGTTGCACACGTGCGCGCAGGGAGAGCCTTTGTTCCATCTCCATCTCACGCCAGGTAAACCTCTTTGATGCCGTCACGTGCCAGCGTTTAAATCTCGCCACCGACTCTCGCCCGGCATAAAGCTCCTTTCACGAGGGCGGGAAGAAATCGCGCTTATTTCGATCTCGTTAATGATCCTCGCAAGATTAGAGACTCCAGTTCAACGGCGGAGGTCGTTAAGATCGCAGCAATTAGAGATGTTCGTTAAACCGACGAGCTGAATTTGGAACTGCCCGCTCCCCCCCCCCTCCTCTCCTTGACAGGAATAATTCTCTACAACATATATGTATAATTTTTTTATTGCACATGAATTTTTTTATTGGGTTTCTCTAGGATATCCATTTTCACTTTACAGCGCTTGTAAAGTAAATTTTTATCTCGCACTATGTACCGGAGAAGTAATCCCCTTCAATTGCTCAGACACGCGTAATTCAGTTCTTACAAATCCGATAATTTCACTGTCCGTAAATGTCCGATGCAATTCATCGCTTCGCGATTGTTTCATAATTTTATCAGCGCGTTATAAAATCCCCGCGCGCTGTTCGTTTACGATGCCATAAAAAAAAATCGACATTTGTCTGTAAAGTCGTGATTTTATTTTTCCGGTCATCAATATAATGGAGCAATTCGTCGAGCGTTTAGTCATCATGCTGCTCATCATCGTTCCTATTGACCGAAAGCGCGCTGGCGCGCACGCATGTCGTGTCGATGCGTGCGGGCCGCGGCGCGCGTGAGGGCACGTTTTCTGAATGCCCATTCAGCGAAATTTTGTAAGCAATAAATGGAACATGGATTTGGTATTTACGGGTCGTTCATGGGCCACAGGCGAATGTAAAATGGTTTTAAACTGCAATCGGCGATTCATTCGCCGGCCCCTCGGCGACTCGGCGAAAAAGTGCTCGGCGAAAATTGAATAATCGAGTCACTCGTCAACGGACGGCGGTTGTGTCAATGAATTTTGCATGCGGCCCTTTTGAAAGTATAATGTTATTGTGTGATCCAATATTGTGGTAGACGTTTTTACGAGTACGCACAACCTCGCTAACAAGCAACAATTACATTTTGGCAGTTCTCGGTACGGGAAAGAGTATATAGGTATGCGTACGCGCAAATATAAGTGCAAATTTCAAATATTTTTAACTGTGCAAAATGTATTTACAAATTAATATAATAAATTAATATTAATACCGAGAATAAATGAGATGAAATCGCAGACTCAGTGGCAAATTTGTAAAATAAATATTGTAAAAATTCGAGTTAAGATTCAATTTGTTAAAATAAAATACAGACTCGGGCCCTTTTAAATTAAGTCGATTTAATTGGAGAAACATGATAGCAAGAAGAGAGCAATATTGTCAATAATAAAACTGCAGTCATACTAAATCAGTGTTACACGGCGCTAAATTAGATCGGTATTAACGTGACAAACTTCCCATTTTTTCGCGATCTCGATCGTGGCTTCTAGCTCGCTGTCGTTCGTCACTGTCGGGGCGACGAGAAAGGACGAAAATCCTGGTGATCCAGGTCGAAGTTGAGTGCGGCGGAGGCAAGGAGAGAGAGAGAGAGAGAGAGCTCGCTTGCACTCGCACCATTACTCTCGAGTACTTTGTGACAGCCGATAATTGGACGTGTCCTTTGATCCCCCTCGGCGCTACCCTCATCCGGCAGGATTTTCAGATTTTGCGACGGATCGGTGATAGATCGGTGGCACGCGCCATGTTTTGTCCAACGTGTGTTTTTTGTCTTCCCCCCCCCCTCTCCTTCTCCGCTCTCGCGTTACTGTGATCCTCTTCTTTACGGCGGTAAAAGTGATTTTTATCGCGGACGGGACGTTTTTATCTTCGCTTTTCACTTCGCTCACGTGGAAAATTCGCGCGATTTGATTTTCACCTGCGCACGGACGGAAATTGTGTAACAAGGTAAACGACGTAATTTTAAAATTCAGCTCGTCCAGGCTCGTTAATATCTTCCATGCTAAATAATTCGCAAGTAGAGCACCAATGAAATTTTCGCCTCGGCGAAAAAAAAAAACTGATTCCGAACTCGTTGTAAATCTTTTCTTTCGTGCGCTCGTCGCGTAAAGTCTTCCCAGTTTCAGTCGACGCCACGCTTTAACTCCTTATAGACTACCTTTAAACTCCAACGATTTCACGAAGTTGATAATTCTAGGTTAATGAGAATTTTATCCCCGTCAGATATCGCGCGGCAATCAATAAAACACTATTCAACGACGAGGGTTTTTTTTTTATTCCCGGGCGCGATCGTTTTGCACGGATTAAAAGTTAATTCTCTCTCTAATTGGAAATATGATCGCGGCGGGATGTAAAGGAGGGAGTCGTTACCGCCGATAACGAAGTGATCCGCGGAATATTGACCCGCACCTAAGAAAACGGAGACCAATCCCGACGCCGCCCGTGGCTTTTAATCTCCCCGACGTCTATGACGACGGGAGTTCGCGTTTCTTTTTTCGCCGGTTGGAGATTAAAGATCTACTCGATCCAGGCAGAGATTAAATCCTCCGTTCTCTCTCTCACGATTCTCGCGGGACGAAAGGAGGCGAAGTGGAGCGGCGGATGTGCCAGGAAAAATTTTCCGATAATCTTCGCCGAGTGGAGATCGGTTCGGGTCGACCTGAATGATCGCCGAATGTCGCACGAGCGGTCCAGGATTTCGAGTCTCGTCTCCTTCCTTCGAGATGAGATCGGGAGAATCGAGAGGCGGCGGATAAGACGGCGGGAACGGGGTGGCCATTGTCACGTGGACTTCCAATTAAAGTCGGACGGACAGGCGCGGCAGGGTGATAGGTCAGGAGCCAACCCTCTTGCGCGAATCCTCTCGATAGCCCTCCGTCTTTAGACACGTCGGTTGACGTCCACGTCACTGGTTGGACGAGTTAAGCTCGTCGGAAGAGAGAGAGAGAGAGAGAGAGAAAAAAAATGCCCGGTGGCCCCGCGGGGCGAGTCGGGGGGTTTATAATTGAATTCGCTTGTTGCCGCTGATGGGTAACCGATTGCTTTCGTTTAGCAAACACTAACTTTTAATTATTTCCTCCTACGTGCGCCAGGCGGGCGAACGAGAGCTCGCGTGCGGGCGAGAGATTGATTCGGCTAAACAGTTCGCAACAACAGATTCTACGCGGCTGTGCGAGGAGACGACAAAAGAACTACACAAAGCTGGCGTATAGGTTGTATCAAAAGCTGACCATAAATGTCAATGACCATAGATAGTAATAGAGGAAAATGTCATTTGTTTCAGTTTTGGCACGTTAATCGCCTCGTAATATTAAGTCCGAATAATGAGACAACATTTGCAAATTAAATATACTTATCGGAATTGGAAAATTTCAATTAATTTCAAAGTAAACTTTATTGAAATGTAGAGGCTTTAGATTTCACCAGACATTTTCTTCTCGCAAACATAGAATTTAATAACAAGTTAATACTATAGGTATATTTAGTACATGATAAATGACAAATTAACTTCAAATTTCCGAAGAATTGTTGCACAACTTTTAACGCGCTCTATACGCATGCATGAGGGAGAAAGAGAAAGAGAGAGGCAAATATAGGGAGAAAATACTGCAGGAAGAACACGTCGAAACAACGCGCGAGGATTGTTGTCGAACCTAACTGCGCAAACATCGCCACCCGCTGATTGCTTCGATTCGCGCGGGTTTTGCATTCAGAATCGGCGACGAGGCCGCGTGGCGGTAAAAGAATTGTGTACGGAGGGCGAATTAATGCGCGAGTCAAACTCGGAATTGGAAAAACAGAGCGGTTTCCGCGGTCGGTGGTAGCACGTGCTCGCACGCGTACGTATGAAACGATCGTTTTTCCCCGCGTTTACATCACAGTTCCATATCGCCCATCTACGAGAGGCTCTCCGTTGGATTTCATAAAAATGATTGCCGCATATATCGAAAAACCGATAAACTTTTCGAAAAATCCGATTCAAGCGCAATAAGCATGTGTATATTGTGAAGCATAGCATATTTTTGCAAACGAATTTTTTTGCAAAAAAAATTGCAATGGAATGTATTAAAAAGGCACGTAGAGATTACATAACGTATATATTCATTTGCCTTCATATTTGACTTTCACTTTTAGTTCTGATGGCTGCTGATTATCTTTCGTAACTAATTATCCCCTATTTAGTATTTTATAACGGGCGAGAGATAATTTAACGGGATATTTTACACACTTCAAATCGGTGACAAAATCGTGATCTTCGATAAATTATAGATTATTCATACACAATTTTAAATAAAAATTCAGGCAAATATATACATATATACCTATCACGCTCCGTGACAGAATAAATGACGCGCGCACATATGGACGGACAATTTTATAGTTTACTTCTCTGGTCGGTGACTAATTAAACAGCTGAATTAGCAGTGATTACTGTAATTTTCACGACGCGGGTGATAAAGCGCCGCGCCCAATTGCGCCCCCGCTATTTGCGCCCTTCCGGCTTATATTATATGAGGTGTCCCGTAATTTTCGTTCACGCCGACGTTAAAGCCGACGTTTAAATACTGTCCGACAAGCGATACCATAAAAAATGTTGATGAATTTTACGCAACGCTTCTCTCCCAATGACAATCAATTAAATGCTCGAATCGCTCTCAATTCGTCCAATTTCCCGCACGACGGAACCTCGCGCGCCAACCACTCCTCTCATTTTCGATTAATTTGACAATTCCCCAACAATGAAAGTCTTATTGGACGTTCTCGTGATTCCTGAATCTTTACAGTTAAATATGTTAGACGCAATTAAAGCACGGACGGGTATTAAAATAATTTAATGTTATTAAACATGAAGATATTCAATATATTAAAATAACAAATTTGTCATCAAAATTCGAAATAGCTGCGGATACATTTCGCAGATGATAAAGGGAGGCTCGATCGAAGGGACGCATCGTTGTTTTCTTCAAAAAAGAGAGCTGCAGCTGGACGACTGCATTCGACTGCAGGTGGACGCGCGCTGGAGCAATTAACGAGCCGAGAGCGTTTAGCATAGATAATCACTCGCGGGAGCCGGGAGCCGGCGAAATGCTGTTCTGGCTCTCCGCGCGTCCGCGATCCCCGATGCAATTATCAATCGAGAGAGCCCGATGTGCATTAACATAATCAGATCAACCGGCCGCCGTTGCCGCCGTACCAAAACCGTTCCGCAACCCTCTTCCGGCCCCCTGAAAGGCCGGGTTCTCGCTCGCCTTTCGGCTCGCCTATTTCGCCGCCGTCGGCCTCACGCCGCGCCGCCCGAATCGAACCGAATCCCGATCGTTTCTCTGTGCCGCAACAACGCAATTAATCCCAAATGCGGCACGATGACGTGGCACGAAAACGCGGAGCTGAAAACTGCTGCGAAGGCGCCGAGCGATTATCCCGGTTCGCTACCAATCCAATCGCGCGCCCGTATCGCCGCGATCCGATCGGCGATACCCGTCTTATTCCGTCATTAGGATGAATGGAACTCGGATAGTTGATAGCAATAAAATCTTTTACGGTCGAGCGTGATGAAGTACGTAAACGACGACGGCGCGATGGCTGGAAGCCGATGAAGTCGGTTAAGCAAACGACTATCGCGATGCGAAATGAATATCTGTGATATTATAGCGCTGCGAATATCCACTACCAATTCCGTTACATGTAATAATTATGTAAACCTAAGGAATACATCGTTACGTCATAAGCCAGCTACGACGTAATTAAACACTAATATTCTGCATTCGCTAGATATCGCGGTGAGTTGAGTTTGCGGAAGATCAGCTCAAATCGCGAGATGGAAAACTAACATTTGTGTTCCATGTGTACAAAAAAAAATATCACAGTGGAAGCAACAAATGTCTCTTTAAATAGTAATATGCGGAAATGCAACGATTTGTTTCACATTTAATTGCGGTAAGAGAAATAATATGTATGCGAGAAAATTCTTCTCTCATGTACAAATCGATGTTTTTCTTTGGTAAAAAAAACATTTTATATGTGAAGAACCGATGTGAACGCACACAGACTTCCATTCCTGTTCACAAATTTATCAATTCTTTGCAATACGCAGGAATAACCGTAAAAAAAGACGTCACGCTAATAACTACAATGTAACACTCGGCCTCGGGGATAAGGAACAAACGTGGTTTACGCGAAGCATCCGGAAATGGCAGTTACGATCTAATAAATCGCAGGGGATGCTCGATTAAGGTTAATGTAAAGAATAATGTACTTTTATCGGCGATAACCTAAGTGCCGGCCCGTGTAATTTACAGCGCGGGCCATTAGCTCGAATGAGGGTCGATAGGATAGTAATAACCACTATATGGGCGCACTGCACGATAGAGGACGCGCCCGTAATAATGGCGAGCGGATTAATAAACACTACGAGTGGACTAGAGTCTGCTGCTAAGCGAGATTTATTAATGAGTCGCGCGATCGTAGAGCCCGAGGACCGATAAATGTTTCATAGGTATATCGCGCGACGCTAAAACCAATATAAATATTAACGATGTGATCGATTAAGTATTCGTGTCATTAATTGCTCGCCGGTGCAGGTTCCGCGTCGCGCGAGGGAGGGCAATTAAAAGAGAGAAGGGAGCGAAAAGAGAGAGAGAGAGACAGAGAGAGAGAGAGAGACTGTTACTTCGCAAATTTCGAAGTAAATTTCGAGACGGGCGATATCGAGAGAGGATCCAACATAGACGAAACGCGCCGCGGCAAATGATCCGGCTAATTAAGTTTCGTTAGGCGAAGAATTTCCGGAAGAAACACGGGTCGTGCATTAACGCTTTCCCGTAAGTAATTAGTATTACGTAAACTGGCACGTGGACCATAGTTTGACACAACGCTGACATTCTTGGATATTTCTGGCGAGTCACCGCGTCGCTCATCGCTTCGAAAACTGCGACGCGCCGCAAGAACGAATGGGTCCAGGGCGCTCGGCAGAAGAAAAAGTATAAGGCGTAAACTTAGTAATGTTGAGTCATCTTTGCACTCTATATCGCATAGTAGTTTCCAAATCGCGTCAATAGCATTGTGTAATATACGGAGGTAAATTTGATGTATCACGTAGAATAAATTAATGCTAGCCTCATTATTTATATGGAAATGTGAGATTTTGAAAAAATTTATACCCATAACGGTGTAAGAGAGAAAACGTGAAATGAGTGTGACACGAGAGTCGAGAAACGAGATGCGAGAAGTCAGCAAGGGATATACAGAGATGGCGAGACGCCTCGGTAAATTTCCTCTCCAGAAAAATTCCCAGAAATAGTATATCAGAAAGGTATATGAATCACTCAGGGGGCATTTACGGACGACACCCTTCGAATCCACTGAATTACGAGTCCGTGTGGAGAAAAATCGACGCTTCTCTTTTGTGATCGCGACGCGGAGCTACGCCCGGGACGAGCTCGAATTCCCGAATTTTCGCGAACCACTCCGCTCGTTGTCTCCCGCTCGGGAGCAGAGAGAGAAAATGACGCGCTCGCGCGCGCGTGCGCGCGCTCGTACACCTGAGGAGTACTCTTCGCAAAAGACGCGATACATATTCTTATTTGTTGCCGCGCAATATTTCCGCCGCTTCCGTGAAAACGTATACGCACGACGGATTCCTAAGGGAATTGCGTTCCTCCGCCCTTCCGCGAATTCCGCCGTGTCGCCGTGGGAGAAACATCGAGTCGCTTTCCAGTTTCGCTTCGACGCTGGTGAACACGAGTTCCTCCTCGTCCCCGAGCCCGAATCCCGGAAAAGAATGGGAAATAGAGAGATTGGGGTAAAGCACAGGGGAGAGAGGGCATCCGGCCGACTCTTCTCCCGACGGAGAATCTTGCCTTATGCTCTTCCATCTTTCGGGGGAATTGGAACGACTGCGGGCTCGACCCCTCGTATGGAGGCCGCTTTTCTTCCCAAAAAACCTCGAGCAAAACGCGATTTTTCATGGGAAAACGGAAACCTCGCGGGACATCTATATCGCTGAAATATCGAGGCGTTTTGGTGACTCCTCGCAAACAGACATTCAGTCCTGAAAAAAATACCCTCAAAAAATACCTGTGATCGAGAATTAAAGATTCTCATTTTTTTTTACTTTATCGAGAATTAATATCGATGATAATTTAATTTCACCGATTTTAGTTGAAATTAATCGAAGATTAAAATTGTGCGCTCGAATCTTCGTATCTTCAAAGTTTCGTTCACCTATACGTTTTCAGTCATTTATCACTCGGAAAAATTTATACGTGATACTCTCGTTAAGGAAGATCTATTTCATATACCGGTCAAGAGATACCACCACCGCGCGTGGACGAAAGGAGTGGCTCTACGGGTACGCCGTATAATTGCACCGCTGGCCAGCACCCTGCGGTCAGGGACGAGAGTGCACTCTCGCATTCCGCGGACGTAGCCGGCCACGAGAGCGCTAATGCCTCGTCCAGCTGGATGTCGCACGTCCGAGAGTACTCGCGCGTCCCAGCGTTCCGCAGGAGCTCGAGCGAATATCCTTGTCCGGCCGCGTTAACGCGATCCCGCGAGCCCGACGACACGTCTCGCCTCGTTTTACAAGTGCACTGAAAGACGTTAACAAGGCGGCGAGAGTCCGTGACTCTCATCCTCTCGGCTGTCCGACAGGCGTCACGTGTGATTAACGCGTGTCGACTGCCGAGCGAAGTGTCTTATCTAGTTTGGAAAATCTCCCAGAAGATCAATATCACGCCTTATATGACTATAACTGATTGTGAGAAATAACATGTAATTAAAAAATAACTTTAGAAATCTGAAAAAAAAGATCTTCAGAATGATAAAAATGAGATTATAACTAATATTACCGAAATATTTCGTGCACAAATATTGATTAAGCAGTACATTCCAATGTCGATGGATAATTCTGGGGAACATTTTACTTAAAAATCAAGATTCTTTTTTAGAGAAAGAATTCTTTCTATCTGTAAATTTAAAACTCTGTTTTCGACAGTTCAATTTATTTAAATTTGTTAAAAAATAAACATAATTTTTGTAAAAAAATATTATAATCAAAAAAAGATTTAATATGAGAAATAAAGTTTGTAAACACGTCAATGGAGTTTTCACTAAATTTATTGAAATTCAACTGATATAACATTGAAGAAGTAAAATGTTTCTATAGGGTTTTGAAAGAAATGCAATCTTGCCTCTCGATGTACGCTTTTCGCGCTCGAGATACGAGCTAAAATCACCTTATCCGCGATACCGCCGCGGGTACGCAGCACCGCGTGCGCGCGCGCAGCTAATGAATCACCTATTCCCGCGTATGAAAAGCCCATTTTACGTTAATTTCTTTAATATTCCATTAAAATTGTTAACTTTGTCGGCGCAAAGGGGCGGAGTTACGAGGGCGGCGAGTTTTTAATGGGCTTCGTTGCCTCCCCCGGGAATAATAGCGTCCACACGCGCGCGTATTTTTCTACCACGCTCGCCGTCGCTCATATTGCGAAACGATATTACTCGCTTTATAACGTATAAATGTACTCGATACGCGCGGTCGAATGAAAAACCCCCGGATCGATGCAGCAACGGCCTCGTGGAAAATGTAACTTCTCGCGCTTGCAAACTCACGATACACACTGCACGAGGGAGTGAGAGAGAGTGAGAGAGAGAGAGAGAGTTCATTCGTCGGGTCGCGCGCGCGAATTCGAGAATCGCGTAATAAACCTCGGGAATTTAATTTATCGAAAAGTTTCGCGAAACTATGTGAAAAAGAGAGCCACTCGCGGAAGTAATTACGTGTACGCAAAATCCTGTACGAGGCGCGATGCTGCACACTCGGATTGCTTGCGTCATTTTAAAGCACTCGAAAATCTGGTGTCATGAACAGTATACATTTGTTATCGCAATCGCTTTAATCATCCATCCCTCTTACAAACGTGATCGTAATCCGATCTTTCAAACTGATTTCGATTTTCTTTCATCGCCGTTAAAACTGATTGTAAGGCTGATAATGTAGAACCACCTCGAAATGGGACGTTAATATCGGATCAAGTCCCTCTACCTGCGGCAGGTACACGGCTGTAAAGATTCTCTGTGACCAGGATTAGCTGTATGGAACGATGCTGGAAGCCGGAAGGCATGTGGACGGATCGTAAAGCCGATAGTCGGCGGCTTAACGAGCCCGTTAAAGCAATCGCGGTGAGTCGCGTGTCCGAAGTGACGAGGGACATCCGTAGATCGTAAAGAGAAAGAAAGGAAGGGAAGAGAGAGAGAGAGAGAGAAAATGCATTTATAAATGCATCTTCTTACTTATATTTACTGTGGGATTTGGTAATCCCTTAACAGCACATAACAAAAAAGCGAACAGTTTGGACATTAATCTACACTAAAAAAGAAAAATGTAACTAGAATTCGCACAATGCTTGTGTAAAAAGGGGAGAAATAAAATTAGGGGAGACAAAGAGATAAATGTATGTATAAAATACTGCTGGGTATTCCGGGAAAAAATAAGGCAGGATGCAATGAGATGCATGCATGATGATTAACTCATAAGACATAATAATGATCTAGAAATATACGAGTTATATTGAATTTTATTAAAAAAATATTATTAAATTAATTTTAAATATCTATAAAAAATTATAATAATAATAATAGAACTCTTGTTCTGAGGATAAATAAAAAATAAAATAACGAGCTGTAAAAAAAGAAATAGAAATACACAGAGAGAAAAAGAGAGAGAGAGAGAGAGAGAGATACGTGTAATTAAAATTAAATGGCTGTAATCACAATTTTACTGAATCAAAAGAGATTTATACAAATACATTTCAACTCGAAAAATTAATGAAACAATGACAATATAAAAGTATATGTACAGCGTACTTTTAAAGTTGAAATTATTGCCATTAAAATGAAATTACTCTATATTAATTGCTTTAAAATTACTTTGTATAAATTAAGTTTAAAATTAAATTAAAGAGAAATATAAATTCTCTTTGATTATCTACTTCCCGTGGTAATTGATAAATCAACCAGTCAGAAAAGAAAGAAATACGAGAGGAAGGAGATAAAAGGGAGGAAGAGAGAGAGAGGGGGGGGAGAGGGGGGGGAGAGAGAGAGGGAAAAAGAAATAGCCTCGCTGTTGACGCCACGTGCGAAAGGAGAGGCGAAAAGATTTATTGCCGCATAATGCGCGGCATGCTCTTGAACGTCGGTTATTATAATATCTCGACATGGTTAGCTACGCAACTCGGCGTATTATTATGATAAGTGCTCGTGTGGGAGTCATGAATGACACGTGGCGGGTGCTCCACGTCACATTTCAAAGACCTATTTATTAAGAGACGGGATGATTTTCAAACGTCGTCGCGTATGAGCAGCTCGTGCGCGCCGACTCGCCGCGATACGAGTTTTTTTTTTCATTTATTTTAATTTAATGCAGTCCGTTGTAGACACAGACATGACTGTATCATTCATGCGCCGCTAGCTGACAGATATCCGTCATCACACTATTCAAGTATGACGCTAACGTTTGCAATTTTCGCACGTTTTTATAATTATTTCTCATCTCAATTGTAAATGCTCGTATACTGGCTCATTACATTAAATTCAGGATTAATGTGTTGTTAAATTTTCTACGTATTTTTCTCTCCTATATGTCCAATTATGTTAAAATATAATATAATCAATTAAATTTGACTTTGCACATGTATAATGATCTCGTTTAAAGACGCGGCCAATTAATTTCCAAAATGAAAAAGCTGCACGGTAGCACTTATTATACTTGATCGGACAGTACACTGCACATCGACATCATTTAGCGTCACAACGTTTAGCAATTAAATAATGCAAACAGGAGTCGTACATTGCGAGTACACGGTCCAAGCCGACCTTATATCCGTATCGCTCAAAAATCTTATGAATATGCATCGCTCGCTCACGTATACACGTGACTCACGTACACGACGTGCGTGCGTATCTCTGTGAAGGACAGCGTACACGCGGCGCACGACAGCGAACGGTAGAAGGGAGGGGGTCGAAGAAATGGAAGGGGTTGGAGAGGAAACGAGAGCGAGATTATCTGCGGCGTGACAGGGGATTATGTCTGCCTGTCTACTAAACCGCCTTCTCTCTGCCCTCTCGTGCCCGCTTCTCCTCTCTCCTGTTTCTACCGTTTCTCGCCGTACGTCCGTGGCACCGTAAATATAAGGCAACGATGCAGGCTGTAACGATGCAAAAGTGGCTCGGCGAAAATTCGAGTCGGATCGTGTGTAGCTTCTTCCGTTTCTGTCAGCGCGACGAGGAGAAATTCAGAATCCCCTCCGATACTCGCCGCCGCGGGAAGAATTTCAAGTACATGATGTAAACTCGAATAAGAAGGTAATAACGATAAAAATTTGCTTGCGCATTGTAGCGCGAAAGATAAAAAAAAATATATATATGTACATATATCTGCAACACTCATGCGCCGTTCTCGCATATTTCCACCGTTTATATTATTTACGTTACACGAGAGAATCTATCCAGAGGAAAGTTATCCGGTACTAAAATGCAACATTAGCTTGTACAGTATAAAATTATCAAGGATAACCGTTTTACGCGCATTTATCTCGCTCGTGAGAGATGCATGGCGGGGGCAATAAAAATTATATGTAAAAAGTGGGCGCATTGCGGCGGGAACGGAACGAGCATAGGGATCGACGTCGTTGACTTTTTGAGAGGTATTCCCCTTCATGAATGTTGCAACGCGAGCGGACGCTGCAACCCCTCGCGGCTGTAAAACCAGGATGCTTCTTACCGCCGAGATTTTAATATTTGATCTTGTGACGCGCGGCGAGGGGAAAAGAGGAGGAGAAAGAAAGAGAGAGAGAGAGAGAGAGAAAGTTCGGGATACACCGGGGCCGAGATAACGGCCGCAAGAAACCGCAAACGTGAAAAAGGTAAAGATTCATATTAGAAATCACGAAGCTTCGACGTTTAAATATTCATTCGCGGTTGCTTAAGGCAAATAGACGCGGTAAACCGAGTCTGTTTAACCGAGAACTCTTGGCATCTCTCTTCGCCATTAAGTGTTGCAGACTTTTTAATCTTTGCTGCGCCGGAACGGTCAATGAACGTTACGCAGTGACGAATTAATAAGATATTATTTGCAATTTGTCGCACTGCGTACTGCAGATGCCTTCGATTAATCCCTTGTCTTTTTTAATAATAATAACTGCACAAAAATTATCAAGAACTCTCGTATATACACACATAATAATAAAAAAATCTTGATATAATTTTCTAAAGTTGAGAAACAAAAAATTGTCAGCTTGCAGCGTGTTTTGAATCTAGAAGTGTGTTTAAGATGCTAAATCATCGAGATATACGCGTAAAATTGAAAAGCGGAGCCTGCACAAGGCGGCTGGCGGTATTAGAACACAAATCGGCGATCGATGTTCTCCTCATATTGCAGCCTTCGTCGGCCGGCTAATACGAGGCACGAATTCGATTTTCGCCCTAGATGGGCCGATAATGCGGATACGCGGCTGTTAAACCAGAAGTGTTCGCATTCCATATACGCGAACCTAACGGCTGTGACCTAGCCTTCCAAAGGTAACCCAATTAATGGGTGCATTACCGAACATTCACTGCATTACGTAGAACCGAATACTCATATACGCCGCTCGTGTAATTCCGTAATTTACTCTCTCCTCTAAAAAGACTCGAACCAGAATCCTGTAAAAATTGGAAACATCCAATTCTAACTTTCGTTCCTCACACTTGTATTTTCTCGTATAGAGCTGGCACAAAAAACTGATACACACATTTATTCTTATAATTCTTACGTGTATTTTGTGTGTGTGCGTGTATGCTCACACACACATATACATATATTTATACATATTATATATTGCAATTTTTAGAAATTACGTAGATGAAAAAAGAATTGCGATTTCTTTTGTTACAATAACGAGTTTCATCAGTTTTCTTTCCTTTCTTCATTATAATCTATTTTAAGTTACATAATTAATTCGGCCAATTTTAAGCTTTAATTCATCCTGCATACTCACATCATATAATTAATATAGAAATCTTATTACCGGATAATGTATTTTGCCTCACATGCGGAATATATCCCTTCGTTTCCATCAGCAAAGAACATACAGGGAGCAGTTAATAATCTAGTAATGTCCCTTTTAATCCACTGAATCGCCATCTTATCACGAGCATTTCGCCGGTTTCGCTGTTCCGTGACGTAATCGCGCCCGCATTCGAGGGTCGGGTCGAGATCAACAAAACAAGTCTGGCAGCGACGGAGGGGTTGGGTCGTAACGCGTAACCTTTCTAATTAGGGGAAGGACCGATACGTTTCGGCGAGCGAACGAAGCTCTAATTAGGCGGGGAAAGAGGGGGGGGGGAGGGGAGTTGCGAGCGTATCGCGCTGTATGTAATCGACGCTGTCATTTCATGCGAGAGAGATTGGCTCTGCATCATCTTATCAGTGCGGCGCACTCTTTGAGCGCGAAACATCGCGCTCCCTGCCTCGGCGTGGCGGTCTCGAAGTATCGAATCGACACTGCCTGTGCGACGCTCTCTCAAAGCGAAAGACGCGCCTTAATGCCTCGTGAAAGGAGCGTTAATTAAGAGCTTCCGGCTTAACCGCGTCGAACAAGATCGACGGAGACGAGGAAAATTGGGTTGAATTCTGTATGCACTCTCTCTCTCTCTCTCTCTCTCTCTCTTTCTATTTCTCCTCCGCCCCCTATCTCACTCGTTCATCAAAATGCAGATTGCATTTAGCTTAGCGTTAACACACGACTGATGTTTGGTTTGCCGTGATGACTTACGATCTAATACCGAACTTTCTTTCAAACTAGAAAAAGCTTTTCGATGTAAAGAAATATCGGAAAATACGTCAAATTTCATTTCAAAAAGGATAGTAAGCTGCAAGAAAAATTTATAAAATTCGTTATTAACATCATTATTCGTATTATCGTAAATCATGTCACTGCTAGGGAATTAACGTCATTGTCCACGCGAGAGTAAAATCTGTTTAATAACAGAAAAAAATACCGTGGTAAAATTTTCTGAAAGAAACAGAGAATAGCTAACAGCTCTTATCGAAATTTAGACACAGATACAGACGGATTAGAAATTTCACGTCGTCATAAAAATATCAATTAAACTGCCGTTTGTTTTTCGACAAAAGTTAAACGGTTGTCTCAATTGGAAAAAAAATTCTGTTTCACGCGCGGCCCGCCGTGCGCTAACGACTTCACTCGACAGATGAATCAGACTTTTTCATCAGTCCCGGAATCTAGTTTACAAAGCTCGCGCTTCGCCAGTTTGACGGAATTTCGCTGTACCGGTTAAGCGGACTTTAATCCCGTCGAAACTTTCTCATCAATGCGCGATCGATGGCTTCGACGCGACGCGACGCCTTGAGGTTCGCAGCCCCCGCGTGGAATTCCCTCTCAAAGAATTCATTCGCCACGACGACGGCCCGATAAACGGGATCAATTAGGCGAGAATGTCGCCTATATACGCGGCTCGTCGTTAGAACGCACAAAAGAGCGCAACATTTGCGAGCGTCTTTCAACCCGTTCCCTGGAATTTTCCGGGGATTTTCTCCTCCGTACATAAAGCGAGCCCCATACTTTCCGAGGGACCTTTCTTAAAATTCCTCTTCGTCATCGGCAATTTCATCAAGATTGGAGCTGGTCCGAAAAATTAGCGAAATAAAAAAGTATAATGCGTTTACGAATATAAAAGAGTTCCTCCCCTTCATTTTTTTAAATCATATATTATATGAAATTATTCCTCAAATATTTTTAATCTGCTTCTAAAATATTTCATTTGCATTTTCATTAAAATTTAAATTAAATACAAATAGCTCTAAAAAGTTTGAATACATTTTTTTTTAATAGAGAGACAAAAACTTTTGTACAATGTGTCACGTGAAATGCTCTTCAAATGCGTTCGATCTGTTTCGAAGGATTTTGAGCGGAATAATGGAGAATATCCGCATAATAAAGAGACTTCGAGATACGCTTATAGCAGTACTTAAAGTTTGACTCTTTTCTTTAGAAGCGTTATTTCATACTGATCTTGCAAATTGTGCCTTTTTCCGTACCGGACTATTTTATGATATCGGCTCTTTCGAGCGGCACGATTTTCGACAACTTTCCCGTGTCTACTATTTTCTGAGAGCATTATCCTCGTGAAATTACAAGACAAGCGTAGGAAGATTGAGCGAGCTCCTAAAGCGAGCACGACGACTTGTACTCTTTGGGAACGATGACTGCACTTTTGTCATTGCACTCTATCTCCGCTTCCGCCTTCCTCCATCCCCCGTTCCTACTTTCCGCCAAGTTTTTAAGCCAAGTTTGCCGTCGTTCTTCCACCTCCGCGCTTCCTTCGTTTCTCTCAATAGATTCTATATAAATATAAAATCTAGGGCAACTCATAAGTCTGAATAGACTGTTTTTTGATCTGCCAAGTTGTTCCGCTTTGTGTGCAAAATATCGGTCTATTGTTTAGTATTGTGCGATATTTGCAGTGATCCAGCAGAAAATCCTCGACGAAAACTGTTTTGGAAAAACTTTAACATGAACTGAAAGCGATTACTGACAGAAGATGTGATCTAGATATTTCATTTTTGTCATAAAAAAAAATTGATGTACATATTAATCAATTAAGATTAAGATTTACTGCACATTCGATCGATATGTACGAAAGGCAGAATTAAAACGCATCCTGTGAGTCTTTAAAATTCATTGAAATTTTTATCAGTATAAATAGAATGTGTCTTTCCCTTGCACTGAAGGATCTAGAAGGATCCCAATCCCCGCGTGTGATAACCAAAATTTCTCTCTTCCTCTCTTCCTTCTTTTTCGCGCGCCAATCTCCAGAAATCCCATTCGCGTGGGCATGCAGGAGAGGCACCGAGTGGAACGAGATGTTTTCATTTAAAGGACCGTATTAACCCACCTCCGCACAGCCCCATTTCCGCTCGCTAGTTTCCACGAGGATTTGCTCGCCATCTCGTAATAGTTTGTAGCAACGCGCGCACGTTCTCTCGCGCGTTCATCAACGCGAAAGAGGAGGTGCTGGGCATGTCGCCGCGAAAATAGTTTGCATCCGAGCACGCAGTGCGGGGTGTACTTATAGACAGGCATATAAATCCGGACCTTCCCTTCCCTCCCCTTGCCCTCCTTCTAACCCGGTAATGCGCGCTCTAAATCCGCAAATGGTCACCTCGAATGGCACACGAATCTCTTTTCGTGCGCGCTTACTTTTGCAATACCTCGGAAATCTCGAAGCCTGCATCTCGTCGAAATGTAGCCCGCAATAAATAACAATGGGTCATTGCACCTACAGCAAGCATTGCCGCTGTGGATCATCTCAAACTGGAAATCGTTTTAGCAGGCTCGACTATTCCGAAAACGAAAACTTTACCCTTTAACTGTACGGAGGTATAAAGACCACTTTACTCGTCGGTTCGACGGAATTTGAAATTGAAATTAAGCTGCTCGTGCCGCGCGACGAGAGCGAGAGAAGAGAGAAGATATGTCAAAACAATTGGATTAATTCTACATTCGACATTTACTTGAATTTCACCGGGTGTCGTTTTACGTATCGTTTCCGCGCGGAAGTTACAATTGTTAGAGTAACTTGTCGCCATAAATCAACCGAGTTCTCCGTTTAATTAACCAGCGAGATTCAAAATCAACAAGAGAAACGATAGATCTAGTGACGGGCGAGGCGAGTGGAGATTGCAGAAATTATTTAAAATACCCCTCAATCAGTTCTTACCGTTCAACTGTTACAATGCCACTTTTATTCACGATCGAGCGAACACGCGAGTACGCACACGGGCCCTCCCTTTCATCGAGGATTTTACGGAAGCTCACTTCGGCGCCGTTTTCACGGCACCTAACGGCACTTTAAGTACGTTCTCCTCCTCCTCCTCCTTCTCCTCCCCTTCCACGAGGGAGAAAAAGTTTCGCGGTGGATTTTTCAAGTAACGTCACCCATGCGAGAAGTAAACTCGCACCCCACCATGTCGGCGTCAAAGGATCAATGAAAAGTCGGCTGGATTCCCTTCAAGATAGATCGCGCGGCTCCGCGAGTGACGACTTCTTCTGCTTCTTCTTCTGCTTCTTGCCTTTTCAATCTTCCGCCACGGCCCGCGGTGAAATCGAGAATAAAAAGCTTCGGAGGTTCGGAATTTCAAACAGATCAATCGCACCGGCGGAGAGTTGATGGCTTTGATTAATTTTCGTGATAATTCTCAACGTCGTCTCTGAATCACAGCTCTTAACGGAGGTATTAAAATCGATTTCACATGGAGATCTAAATATAAAAATACGATTCTCTACGCTTTAAAAATTCTGGAAGGAATTGGGATCACAATAAGAAGAAAAGCTTCTGATTGAAAATTGAAGAGAGAGAGAGAGAGAGAGAGAGAGAGAATCTTTCCTTTCTCAATCCAGTATATTTGTTCGCTTCTCGGCGAAATAATCGCGAAATTACGTTCGCAGAGACGCGGCCATTCGGGCCTTTTGAATCCACCATCGTCCCAGGATCCGTTGATTCTACTGTCGTGTAAACGCGGTGGTTTTACCGGTGCCAGTCGATTGTTTCGCGCGCGCAAATCAAGACAATTCGGTCAAAGAATCCGTGAAAAGATTCAGGAGAAGAAGAGTTTACACTCTCGTTCTCTCGCGCTCTGCGACGAGAGATCCCTTTGCCGGCAAAGAACCGGAAAAAAAGGAGAACGTGAATCGAGAGGAGTTGAGAGAAGGAAGGCTTTCTTTGCCACCTGGAAGACAATTACTGGCCTCGAGAGAAGCTCCCTTCTCTCACTCTCTTTCTCTTTCTATCTGCCGCTGTCTCTACCGACCGGGAGCTTTCAATTAGTAAGTTGCGGGCGAGATCCTTCCGTAGAATCCCGCCGCAGGAGACAACTTCGACGCGGAAGACGCTTCGTCGCATAAAGACCCTCTAATAACAGTCACGAAGTAACAACCCTCGATTTACTTCAGTCATCAGTGAAGTCAGTCGATAAAATAATGATAAATCCGCGAGAAGGCGCTTTCGCGGAATTTCTAACAGCGGTTGCGAACAAAGAGCGAAACGGACATTTAAATTTTAACACGTAAAACTTACTGTTTAAGCTTTAACGACATTCTATACTTGCGCGAGGCTTCATTTCTTCAATTCTCTTTAGAATCAAATCCGTTACGAGTCATTTATCACCATTAGTCATTTATCATAATTAGATATTACAAGATCGTCGCGAAACACCAATGTAGGACAAGGCAGTTTAATTAAAGATTAAACTGTTACAATTTTTATTGAAGTGCGACTCCAATTTTAACATTATTTCACGACTTCGAGATTCGATATTGTTACTAATTTGAGCTTGGAGCTACTTTAGTAGACGATCGCGGACCTGTTCTGCGTTATTTACGTCTATACAGAGATGGCCGTACACAATGTGGTTCACCTAAAACTCCCGATGTGTAATCCGGGTCGTTACTATCCTCCTACTTCTCTCTCTCTCTCTCTCTCTTTATCTACACATACGCACATACACACACTTGTGTGTACAAGTGATCATTTGCGGAAACGAAGCGCGCATGTATATGCACTACGCCGCGCCGCGTTGATGCGGGATGAAATACCGGCGTCGCTTGATTTCCAACGCCGAACTCCAGCACGGAGCTTTCAGAAAGTTTCCAGGACACGGGAGGCGGGAGAAACGTTTACGATGGCAGAAGTTGTCGTGACTATCCATAGAATACGTCGGCGCGTGTTTACGACGCGGGACAAAATGTGTGGACAGAGATGGATCCGCGAACGTTTAGAAGACCTCTCTGTCGATACTTTTCAACCAGGTTTTTCTCCAAAAATTTCGGAACCGATCGTCCCCCTGTGTCAACGTTTAAACTGAAGCGTAATTACGGAATCGTTTTAACGTCGAAAGTTGTCAGACGTAAGAAAATGAGATACGTTACTTGGCAACGTTGCTTGTTAAAATTTCGAAACCAAAAAAATTGACCTATTTTACGTACTCTTAATGCACTTTTAGTAACGTCACAATTGAATTTCTATTAATTGCCGTGGTAATAATATACACAGTTTCATAAAGTTTCAGCGTCCTTTCAAAGTTAAACGAGAAATGACGCTCCGCTGCAGTTGCATTTTACATCAATTTGCTATGAATAATGGTGTTAGCAATTTCCGCATGGTGTAAAGCGGCTGTTTACCCGAGGAAACGTTTGCATGATGCAAACTCCCTGTTTGCGTACAGCCAAACATTTCACGCGTGAATGTAGGACTATAAATTATGCAAGTTCCCGAAGGGAGATAATGTATTTTACTTGATAAATTAAATAACGCGTTTCTCATCCTTGTCGAGATCTAAGATATTTTAATACAAACTTATCCAGTCTATTTCGAGTTTGCTTGTCAATCTAACTCTCTTTACTTTCAAGTCAAAATTAATGCATTTATAAATTTCATACTTATATTTTGTATCATTTCACTTTACCTTTCCAGAATATTTCGTTTTTGGCTCTGTCTGATTTTTGTTTCAATTAGAGGGTGTATGAGAGTGTTTAATTACTAATTTCTCATATTACTGTGCTTACCTGCGTTATTAATATAGTTGCATTTTAGCTTATATCATTTATATATATATTTTTTTGCAATTTTGTATTCTTCGAAAGAGTATCGAGCGCGCACAAATTTAGAGTTGTCTTTCACTGCGGTTCGGGATAAGAGTGGAAGGAAATGAACAGATGGGTTGCGGGGGAAAAGGAAGAGAGAGAGAGAGAGAAAAAGAAAGATAGAGATGAAAGTCCAAACGAGAGATACTATCCCTTGCGGTTGGGGTTGCATCCCCGGGTATAGTGGATGCAACGATTCTGCGTGTTAGTAGTGGCGTTCTTCTCCTCGGCCCCGCGTTCGAGCGGAAGTACTAGAATTGAAAATCCATTATCTCTCTGTTTTTGCGCCGACGCCGACGAATATTTACGCCCATACTCCACGCGTTGCTTTTCGACGCGGCGAAAACAAGGCGCAACTTTCACTCCCCATTCCGCGACGTTGGCGAAATTGAACGCCATCGTCGAGATGATACACAATTGGAGATTAACCGCTTGGAGTTAATCGACCGTTGTAGAGATTAGATTGCGTCACGGGTATAGGTATATGCGCTCGGCTCGGGCAAAAAAAAAATTGGACACCCTCGAAATTTATTTCGAAGATCGAAGACCATTAAGCCAGCAAACTAGACCTTAGATATTTATCTAGAATATTAGAAAAATCTTAACTCTAGCAATACGATTACATTTCAGATATAATATAAAGTTGTCTATATAGTTGTCTATATAGTTATAACCGTACAATCAATATAGCTACGATGCGGTATCTGGAGATATGGAGTAATATATACGTATATTCTTGCTGAAAGAATAGCAATTTAAAAATCTCGGGGAGCGAGTCGGTGAAAACTCGCGGAAACGTCGCGGGATTCTTTACGACGATGACACCGCCAGATTATTCGCCGTAAAGAATCGGTGCGAGATTAACGATCTCGAGCGAGAGAGAGAGAGAGAGAGAGAGAGAGAGAGAGAGAGAGAGAGAGAGAGAGGAGCCGCGTCGCTGAGAAAAATGACGGGTTACTCGAACGAAGCATAAAAGGGGGGAGATAAAACGGCGAGTCGCAATATTGAAAAGCATCGATTGACGTGTACCCGGGGGCGAATCTAATAATCCATGCGCTTGGACTGATGCCAATCCAAAGTCTGTAACACGTCGCCGTCGTCGTCGCCGTCGCCGTCGCCGCCGTCGTCGTCGTCGTCGTCGTCGTCGTCGTCGTCGTCGTCGTGTGCACCAGGAAGATGCAATTGCAATCTGTCGGAGAGTCGATGCGCACGGGAAATGGATCATCGTGCATTTTCAACGGTTGCTTGGCCAAGTATTCTGCTCCGGTCTCTTAGCCCCATCCCTCACCACCGCCGCGTCTAGTCTCGCAAGAAAGCAAATTACGGTTCTGACTTAAGATTACAAACGTATTCCCACCTTCGTCGCGTTCGTCATCGTTACGTTTTCAACTTTAAGAAACTTGGAGGAAGCTGCTTTCGCTATTCCAATGGGACGGCGGGCTGATTGAGGAAAGCATTCGTCATAACTTGCAGCGCCGATCGGAAAATAATTTTGGAAAGAAATTCTAGCGCGACTTTTTGAACTTTCGGATTTTTTCATTCGACGTGTGTATTCTAGAGAGGATTATTTCAATAGTCCAAACGATTTTATTCTATCAGCAAACCCTTTCCGGGACATATACATCAAATCCAGATTTTTTTTTTAAGCTTCGCGCAAACCGATGCATCGCATGCGATTGAATCGGGGAATAGAGACCGACTGAATTTGTTCCGGCAATATTTACGAACGTCGATAAAATCGACGTTTCGTCACGTGAGAAATATATAGTTTTATCTTTTCGGCTGGACGTGTTTCGCGTGCGAGGTATCGAATTAATGACGGGACTGCCGTTCGCGGCATCCGCAGCGTGGAGGCAACCGGATCGCCGAGAGAGACGTTATCTCGCGACTGCGACTCTCCCCTCCTCCCGAGAGCCAAGTCGAGTGTAAACGTTGAAAAGGAAAAAAAGTGCACGCGCGCGGTACCCCTTCGGATTTTAAGTGAGCGATCCCGCGACCTCTCTCCCGGCGGCATTCGCTCCCTTGCGCAAACACGCTTCTTTATGGGTACGGCCCGCTATTGGAAATGCGGAAATCTCAGATAAGCATCCTCGCGTGGCGCGAACAGTCGCGCACTATCAGCGTTATACGTTGTGTTTGCGCTTGAACACCCCTTCTTGCTTTGTCACGATCGAGGAGGGGCCTAATCGCGACGGGCCAACTTTCCACGCTTCAGCTCGGTGAATCGCGATATCAACGGAGTTGAGAAATTATGGGACGATCTATAAAGTCAAGAAAGGAGTCGATTACTACGCGGATATTCAACTAGTGCACAAATAAAATGGAACGAATGAAATAAAAAAAAAAATCACGAATGTCCATGCTGTGAAATGTGTAATCGAAAATTTACGAAATTTCAATGATAGATATTACATTTTGAAACTCCAGGGAAATTTGACAATTTAATATTCAAAGTTAAAAATTTAGAATTGTCTATAATTGGAGGATTTGCAGTTCTACACAGAGGTGCCTCACAGTTTGAAAATCTTTATACAATAGACGTCGGTCTCTGTAAAAGCGTACGAAATTATTCGTGGAATTACTCACTCGCCTATTCCATCCATTTCTATTCATTTCTCGGTGACAGTATTATACGAGCTCAGCCACACCGCCGTTCCGGGACGCTCAGACGCATAAACGATATAAATGACGCGAACGGCGGCGTTCTCCCTGAGGTCGAAGATATTGTTTCGAAGTCGATAAGTCGGCCTCAAGGGGGGCGGAGGGTGCCGGACAAGGACAGACGTGCCCATAGCGCCGCGGCACGAAGAAGGAAGCGTACATGGTGGAGGCTCGCCGGGAGACCACGGCGTCACCTAAGGGATGACGGTAGTTCAAGAAAATGGCGTCGGCAAAGACAGCAACAAAGCAACGCGTGGCTACGTCGTCCCCGGGTCGTGTCGCATTTCTCGCGACATTGCTTTTATCGCGATATATTTTACGGCAAAATCCGTAAAGCAGCATAGTTACGTAGTATAACCGGTATATTTAAGTAAAGCTTTTATGAAAAAAAAAATATGGGATGTAGAATTTATTGTTATTGCTCTTTATTTCCGACAATATAACGTAAAATATTGTTATATATTTTTGTCGTATTACGTCTCATGAATCTTTCGAAGAAACGCTGCGAAGGAAATGTTACGGCCTCTATCAAATTATAATGAACAGGTTTCTTACGTTGTAATATCGCAATTACAACGTGTTATCACTGCTTTTTTTACACTTTTCGTGGCGACATTCGTGGTGAATTCCTTGGATCAGAAGATTAAGTCACGAGACGGGAGGGTTTTCGTCTACAAAAAAGCAAATGGGTGCTGTCACAATCCTTTCATTCTAATATAACTTAAATGTAGAGTCGAGTAGAGTTTCCCAGACGCAGGAGACAAACTAGCAGTGCCCGCATATGAGACACCTACATGTTTCTTGGTGCAAACAACGACGGTCAGGCCGAAACCGCCGACCATGATGGTTCCGGGGATGAAGGACGGAGGGAAGAGGAGGGGAGGGATCGTCCTTGCAACCAATGCTACCCGTGGTAACGGTGCGAATCGGGGGGGCTTGAACGGGGGAGGAATATAGGCGGTAAGGAAGATCGAGAAGCCAGCCATAGGCGCGTCTGCGGGCTCGGGGAAAGGAAGGAAGGAAGGAAGGAAGGAAGTGCGGGCCTAGCGAGAGGCACGAGACAATTTATGGCCGCTGGAAACAATGCTGCCGTCGGCCGACAAAGGGTGCCGGCCGCCCTCCGCCGCTCTGCGTCGACCGAACCCCCCGCTGCCGCCACCCGCCGCCTACCACCCGCTGCCGCGCGACGGAGTTAGCCAGACTACCAACTTCGCACCGCTCCCGCCGTCGCGCCGCCCGGGTCGTGTCACCCGGGGCCTCGGCAAGGTGATTTTCCAGCGGGTGTAACAACGTCTGACCGCTTGTCTACCTTCTCACGTTTCGTCTGCGAAAAGAAAAAAATACGAGTTCCGCCCGGCGGCGCGCCGGGGTGTTTTTCACCCTGCCGACAATCGAAATTTATCGCCTCTACGATGGAGAGAGCGAGAGAGGGCGAGTGGAGGAACTTCGATGAGTCGCGAATATAACCAGGATTTCGTCGCCTCTGTTGCGATCCAAGAAGTAGAAAATAATACTTTTCTTACAATATCACTCAACCTTAAACTTGAAAAAGATTTCCTCAAATTAATTAAACAGCTGACGCTTGAAGTTCCAGACGGAAATCAATATATTACACTAGAAAGCATATAATGTGTATCTTTATGAATCTTATCATTACTTTAAAAAATATTTATATTCAATTTTAAAGCTTTTAAATTTATTATTATTAACGAGCAGAGGGAAAGAGCCAAATCTCAGCTTCTAAAATTAGAATATTAAGATTACTCTTCTAACATAGGCATTTTCCTCATTCGATAGGTATGAGTGATGTGAATCGCACTTATTTTTTTTACAGAGATCTTTCATTTTCGAGAGCAATTTTCAAATTCCGATTTCAAACGATACAAACACGACATCGCGCTTACGGAGCCGCGTATTTAAACCGATATCTTTCAATCAACGAAGCACGACTGTCGGCCGCCGCATTACTCGATCCGACAGCGCGAAATGTACCCATCCGAAGCAGCGCGAACGATATCATCAGCGGGACGAATCTTCCTTTTTACATCATCTCCCGCGAATTGCCCGGCGCGTTTGGAGTCCGTCCAAAGAAAACGCTGAAACTAAGACGATTTGCAGAACCCCGGAGTGCGTCGAACCCGGCACGAAAGGACTGACCTAAATCCCGGATCCTTCAGACGATTGAATAACGCTTTAACACCACGGTCTGGTCGCACGCGAAATCTCCCCCAGTTGATCAGTAAACCTTACCCCTTTACCTTTACGTTTCTTTCAATAATAATAGCGCGTTCGCGTGCTCGTGAACGCTAAATTAATTTGCTAAAGCATTTCACGTCGCGCGCTTCTCTCCCCTGAAGTGTCTGACGTCTGACGCGATACTTTGATACGTCAAGTAAGAATTACTGATCTTACGCAGGGAAAATAAATTAACACACGATAATCGCGCGTATACGTACACATGGACACACCAAGCGTCACGCAAGCGCCGTGTGACTTCCGGCTGAAAACGCGCGACTAAATACAGGTTGCGAATCTCGAGGAACGACGAATTCTTTATCATCTTTTTCGCAGCGTTCGACCATTTGCCACAGTGGAACATCCTCCCCGAGCGGGAGTTCGACACTCTGGAACATCCTCCGCGGGAAGCCGCACACGGGGAGGCTGGCACGTAGAGCTAACGTCTAGCTAGGCTACCCACCCATTCGTTTCAGTCGCTCTATTCACGGAATTGGATCGTACGTGCAGATATCTCGAGTCTGAACGCGACGAGTTTTAAGGGTATCAAAGGACAGGATATTAAAGTCTCTCTTACGGGGGCGTGGCGGCGCGGCGCGCGAGGACGCGAGCCGCTTCACGACGACGTAAAGTATCGTTACGGCACAGCTTCCGCTGCATCCAGCAATCCCACCTCCTCCTCTCCCGTCCCCTCCCCTCTCCTCATCCTCTGCCCTCCCCCCTTTCCTCTCCCCGCAACCCTGTCGTCGTATTTTATGTGAAACGCTATATTCCGACGAAACCGCGGCGCGGCATTATGCGGCCCGTTTCGCGAGCGCGAAATATAATCCCATGTATGAATTATCCTCTCCCCCCCCTCCCCCCGAGCAACGAATCCTCCGAAAAAGAGATCGAAAAAAAACCGCGGAGAGGTGAACCAAGAACCATTATTCGAATGAAATTCGCAATTATTGAAATTCTTATAAGGGATCTGTCTCATCCGTGTCCTCGTTATCTTCAGTTCTCGCGATTTCATTTATTCTTGGGCTTTTGGGCTATCTTGAGATCATCCCCTCTTGAGAGGTAATTGAGGATTACGAAGTGAAACGGGGATTGCAGATAAAACTGATTGTGAGACATGCGATAAGATGATATAATGATAAGTGTGGGAGGGTAGCGGGCGTAATTACGACCTCTTAACGATTTGAACGGAAGGGAAGGCTGCGTTTTAGAACTACGTGTTGCTGTACACGTAATATACGTCATAAAAAGAACTTCTAATGTCTAGGAAAAAAGAACGTAATCTTGAATTATATGATGATTATATACAAATAAATAATAATATAAATATTTCTTGATATATCTAATATTATATAATATTCTCAAAAATGTACACCGCGTGTTGCGTGGCATTCTTCTGAAAAATTTTGCAGTTATTCTACGTTATAAAAATTCTACGTTATTTGAGAAATAAATGTTCAATATATCTCGTGTAGACGTCCACAATGCGGAAAGTGCGCATCCGCGCGAAATCCAGTTGACAAAATTAGACGCTCGCAAATTGTTAGATAGGCGGCGGTAGCAAGAATCACGATGTAATCTCTCGTTCATTCTCAAATTAGCAGTCATTTTCGTAGTATCGCTTAACTCCTCGCGAGTGCCGTTTTGAGCCGGAAATGGAAGATTTGCGAGGCATGAGGGTTCCGGTTCCCATCATCGCCGGCGATCGTAGGCGTCGGCGGGCGAGCGAAGCCGATTCCGGATGACGCGTTTATCCCCCGCACGCACGATCAATGCAAATGTGCCGCATTTATGTGACGGAGTTCATTGCGTTGTCACGTACCATTGCATCGACACGCGTCGCGTCGTTACAGTCACAGTGTGATACACATCGGTTGAAATACAACAGTACAAAATAGCTACGGTAGAAATAAAATTTTCAGTCCACATTAATTCAATAGACTTTTACGAATAATCACTTCAACAGCTATTAGAATTTTACGTGCAATTAAAACAATAAAAATAAAATGATTAAAAGAGCAATCCTCGTAATTTTTGTATTCAATTGTCAATATGATCCTGTTTTAATGATTAAAAAAATGGGGATTTTATTCTTTTATTTGTTTTTATTAATTCTATTTATATTGTGAATATTTATTTTTATTGTAGTTAATTATCGACACAATCATATCAGTACACAATCATTTAATCCACGTATTTAATCAACAATCTACACGAAGTGGCACAATATTGTAAAACAAATTCATAAGAGAGAAATTCATTCATAATCTTTGAATAAAACAGTGTACAATTTCAAGTAAACAGACGAATAACAATATGTAAATAGAAAACGTCTAAGCTAAAAGAATATTTCTGAATCTTATATGGAGTTAATTATAATTTTGCGTGATGATCCGAAATCGTGAAACAACAGAATGGATGTGAACAGATTTAGATTCGGGTTTAGCTCACGAATTAAAATGGGAAATAACAGTTTTAATTCGAGCCCAGCGAATACTCGGCATTGCGACGCAACAAGATGCGACGAAAGGCGAGCGTCGCTCCGAGACGGATAGTGCGAGAGGGATAATTTTGACTACGTCGAGAGCGAAGGGAATCTCGAGTGTCGCGAACAACGAGAATTCCGACGAGAAGGATGCAAAATAAAACCGCGAAAAGTGTTCGGCGGCTACAATCGGGTGACTAATTCGGAACGATGATTCCTCGCTAATGATCGCTTTTTTCGCTTGGCAATGTCGTCACATTCCTTCGTGCAAAAAGCGAAATCGTACCTTTATTTGTGCACTGATCTATTCTTGATTGTTCTCAATTAACCATTATATTGTTTAGGTCTATTTTAAATTAATAATTTTAATAAATTATTTTATATGTGATTATTAATTTAAGAAACACAAACGTTCTCATGATTACAGCAGAAAGTGAAATATGAGTTTTCCGACATTTTTAATCTAACCGATTACACAAATATATTGTCAACTAACTTTCTTAACACCTGATTTGTACAAACGTCGTATAGTCGCGCGAAGGATTCGCGGAAAATAATTTCGGGACAACAATGGATAGAGCGGAGGAATTCCGCGGTTCCACGTCGGCGGTGGCAACGTCCAGGGCGAGATACTCACGCGTGGCATCCGCGTGTGTGGCCGTGCCGAAAACACGAGTCCACAATTATGCGACCGCGTTAAGGCCCGAGACGCATCAGTGGAGAAAGAGAGAGAGAGAAAGAGAGAGAAGACCGGTTGGCTTGGGCGGTTGCTACGGTTGGCGAACGCAAAGTCGTTGGTGTCGTCGTCGCTTATGCCGTGACAGTCCCGAGTCATTAGGAAGCCTCGCAGGAACGCGCGTACAATGCGACTTTACAATGTGATATACAGGAAGCCCAACGAAAACCCACATTTTTACCCCCATAATAGATTCTTCGAAAGTTTTCTTTAGACAGCGTTTAAATTTGAAACCATATCTCTTGTCCAATTTTCCAACGTTCAACATTAAATGTCAGGAAGTTGCGATTCTTTCGATAAAAATCAATTCGGATGAAAATTTTGTCATTTATTCGTTCCTTCGGAACCCTCCAAAATTTAAATCATCTTTAAATTTCCAACATTTTTATTTTCAATTTATTATTTACGAGAATTATTGGCATTTTCATTTGGCTTGTAATATTTCTAGAGAGAAAATGAAGTTTCTAAAACATCTTACATACATGCGACATTTATTTTGATATGATTTCTTACTTATTCGTATCGCAACTGAAATTTTTTAAAATAATTTCCTTAATTTTGTTCTGGAGTCTTGACATTGGTGAAGAGTATCTTAAAAGTTATATATTTGTTATTCACAAATAAAGAATGATATTACAATCATGATGGTCGGAAATTCAATATCATCCAGAAGAAGAAAAAGAAGATAAGAAAGAAGTGATATGCAGAAGAAGTATACCACTTGGCGAAACTGAGAGTGAGAAGGTCAACGCCTTCTTTGTTTACTTTGCATAGTAGTTTATTACATCAGTATCGCATCTCGATAAGATTTGTTGCCGACACTTTGAACTATCAATTAACATTTAATACGATACGTCGTCGATGATACTCGAGGCGCGATAACCGGTGCGCGGCGCTCTCGCGACGCAGCACTTTATTCATTTTCATCGCGTTAGCCCGTACGACGGAGGGAGACGCGCAGCTTCTCCCTTTGAAAGCGAGAAACTTGATCGTAACTCGACGGGAATGCCGTAAAGGGATCCTCGTTATTGTCGAGCATCTTCTGGCTGATCGAATGAGAGCGAAGTAACGTCACCGGCGTGGCGGGAGGATCGTCGAAGAATGGCAGCCCCATTTCGACGACACGGATCGCTCATAAGGATCTCCGGGGCGAACCCTGGCAGAAGCGGGTTTCTCGTGCCACTTAAGGGCGAACACGGCCGAAGCCTGCGGGGGGTCCGCGGCGTCCTGAAAGCTGCGCGGAAGCTCTGCGAGGGTGAGGCTACGCTGGAAGATTGCATTTAAGATACTCGACTCGGTATTTATAGACTTCTAAGCAGTCAACAAGGAATCCTCCACCGGGCTCCTCTGACCGGGATCGATCGCCATCATTACGCGAACACATCGTGGAGCCTTCGCTCCGTTACTCGTCCGTCGTTCTGAAAATGCGACTAACTGTGTCGGAGGAAATGGATCGCGCAAAAAAGAATTTTAAGGGTATACACGTATTTGACAAGAGTCTCACCAAAATACTTTGTATAACCAAAAATATTATAATTTATACATTCATATAGAATTAAATGGAATTAAATTAGTTATTGCTGATTTATTCTATATTTATGTATTTAAAAATGTATTACATATAGAATCTTAGAGACAGAGAGAGAAAGAGAGAAGGGGGAGGCAACAAACTTTCTATTTTTTATACTTAAAAATTTATAATGGGTATCAGGGATGTATAACACTATGATATGTTAATAGAAAACTATTCTTTGCAGGCAGATATGTTTTGAATGATTTCGAGGGATTCGTTAAAAGTTTTCCAAAGGAGCAACCAAGATTGCGCATTATTATATTTTTGAAACTGATACTATTGTGTTTAATGATGTAATTTTGATCTGTAAATTATGGCAACAGCCTATTACTCCAATTAGATTACGCTGCGTTAGATATTCTATCGAGTTTCAGATATCCTATCGGCAGGTTTGTATTCAGATAATGGTACATTTCAACGATACATCTTGTTGAATAACGCACACCCACGCAAACACAATACCGTACATCTCATTCGTGCCATTCGAGATAATGCACGAACGGATAATGTTTCGAAGTATAAATAAAACGATACGCTGTGTAAAGATGTTTCGCAAGTTGATAAAAAGCCTCTAAATTATGAATTATTTTCAAAGCTATATACAATTGAAAAATTTCGTACTGTTCTTTTATTGATGTAAATTAGTAATTATATTTATTCGAAATTATCACTGAAATTATTATAAAAGAAAATTACATTTTACTCTGTTTTAATATCCAGCTTACGTATATATACCTACATATAATTCTACGTTTAAGTAAAAGATTCTACACATTTCTAAAAAAAGAACAAAATAAGATTAATTAATTCTAAAGAGTCTGACTTCATTCTTGTTCTAACAGGGATTTCTCGTCTTCAAAACACTTTTGCCGTGAGCTGAATTAAAAATCTTGCAGAAAGAGATTTAAGATATTTTTCGAGATTAGTATAATTTTTCTTCTTACTGTTCCGCACTGCGAACAAAAAAGAGGAAAAAAAAATAGAGACGTAACTGAAAATCGCTTGTACAACACTCCCGTACAATAGAATGTAATTAAATTTTTAATGCAATTACCTCTCTCTGCTTTGTGTGTTCGCTTTTGCGAGATAGCGCACATAAGAATTGCGCGCGCTCTCGCGCAAATTGAATGATAAGGTGGCTTCGTAGCGATTTGTCGGGCCAGCAGATCTGAGAAGAGTCCTCGCCGCGCCGCGTTGCGACGATGACGATATCATTCCCCTTCCCTCCGCTCTCGGCACTGGGGATGGCCCGAGGGTTGGAAGAACGCGGCGCGCGGTAGTCGACGACTCCCCCAGGAAGCGCAACACCTAAATTAACCGTGGAATCCCGGCGTGCTGCGGCGGCAACTCGCGATAGTGCCCCGAGGTAGTACGTCCCCGCTTGCAAATTGGGGAATCAGAACTCTCCGGTCCGTCTCCAACTCTCCCGCGTCTTCCTGAATGTCACAGGGGCAGGGAGGGAGGGAGGGGAAGAGAGGACGGAATTCCATTCGCGAACGGGTGGAAGCTGACGAGTTAGGGTCCTGTGCGTTTACGCCACGGGAGACCGCCTCGACGAGACTATCCGGTGGACATAGTATACAAACAAGGACAATTAATGTCTGATGACGTATACTGTTCTCCGCGCTACGTCTAATTCGCTACGATATACAGGACTGTTTGCGAACAATGCGAGAAAAATTCAAATGGATGTAAAAAATGAAGTGAATATGGAATTTTTATAATTATTGTATTTCGATAATTATTTTATAGACCGTTAATTATTTTTAGAACATTGAATATTTCATTTTGTTCATTATATATTGGATATTGCATAATTTGTATAATTGTTCATAAGTTAGACGTAATTTATAGATTTTTCATAGTAGATTCTTCTCGAAGAGAAAGGTAATCTGATGTACCTTTATAAGAATATCTTTTCAGATTTTGTTCCGAAAATTTCATTAAATCGTTTAAGGATCCCTTTTTCTAAAACTAATCTTATCTTTATATCAATGCAGATTAAACTAAGCTTTTCTAATACGCTAAACTAACATTATTGGGATATAGTGCTTTGATATAAAGTAAAAATAAAGGCGCTCGTGCATTTACGATAATACAGCTCTCGACGTTAAGCCGAATCATTCAGGGGGTCTTAAGTAAGGAATAATAGATCGGATGGAGAGTACAAAGAACGCGGAGACTGATTGAATCGTAAGAAATAATCGTAATGCGTAATAACGTATCGAGATGAATGGGGCTGTAGCGGGAACCGAAATGGAGAATAGGCAATGTCGAAGAAGGGGGAGAATGAAAAGTACAAAGGGGAAAAGGAACATCACGCAAGTGTCGTTGGAGGATCTTTCGATTCGGAGAGAGAGCTCTCTTTTCTCAATTTGGAGAAATAGGAATCCAATTTGGAAGCCCGGATAGAAGACCGAGTCTCGTTAGGAGGGAGACACTAAACACCCCATTGTCGGAGAAGCGACTAGGTAGTACTTAAATCCACCAGCCGTTAACCCAAGCTCCTCTCCCCCTTCGGACTACTCGCGCGGCTATCTCGACGTACACGTATTTATTTGTGTACTTTGGAAACAAACGAGAAAGAATGAAAAAAATAAGGGAAATAGGAAGACCGGATGGCTCGTCTCGTTTCTCTTCGCACGGAAAGTAGCTTTACTGAGAAATCGCCGCCTTGTGCCGTTAGACGCGCGAGGGTGAAACAAGTAACTGCCGTAGGACGTTCCTTCAAACTAAGGCAGGATGTCCAAAAATTATTTCCCCGGCAAAGTGAATTCCTCCTGCAATAAAACTGACGAAAATCCTGTAGGAAATGTTACCAATTTTGTTTTTTGTCCGATTATATGACGTTCAATTAATGCAATACACTTTTCCGATCTTCTTGATAATCATATCAATCCTGTGTAATCATATTAACTTATTGTATCGAATATTTAAGTAAAAGAAAATTAATTACGGAAATATTAAACATTGTAAATTTTGATCGGTTTAATTAACAAAAAATTTAAATCGATTTTACGTAAACTTCAACGCAACAAAATCATATATTTTATAGTAAAGAACGAGGATAGAGGGAAATGGTCGTAGTAAAACACAGTTGGAAAGACGAAGAAATAAAAAAAAAAATGTGCGAACACCCGACGGACGTCGTTCGCATTCAAGCGTCAAGTTTTCCTAACGGAGTTCACGCGCGCAAACAGAGCCAGCAAGACTCTTTGTTCTAAACCGTGGATTTATGCGCTCTTCACATTCTGCACCGGATTTATTTCTCTTCCCTATGCACAGCTGGACACCGTAAAAATACGTGTATAGTCTTGTGAAGACGATACTGCGCGTGATACAAGAGAAGACATTTGATTTTCGGTACTTAAAAAAGGGATTGCGACACAATATTCGCGCAAATAGGTCGAGATAAAAATAGAAAAAAAAATGTTATAATATATATTAAGCTTGTAAACCTAGAATTTTCAAAATCGCGAGAGAGCAGTAGATAAAGTGTTGCGGATAAAAAAAATGAGGAAAAGCATCAAATAGATATAGCGAAACAGGCGATTAATAAACGGAGCAGAGAAGTACGTGAAAGTGGCCGACAATTTCGGGATGGTGAAGAAGAAAATTGATACGGATAAGATGCGTGAAGGCGGTCGTACAATCGGAATCGGGAAGGACGACTTAATCTCTTGATTTCCGCGCAAAGCTACTTCTACGTAATTTCGATCGTAAAAAGCGTATAGTAGGGTAGGTCGACCGTGCGGGAATTCCACGCCAGGAATTCTACGACGGGCATTTTACGTCTTACGAAGGGTTTTACAGGGGGACTCTTTGAACCCGTAAAGTAAAATTAGACGATACGATTCCCCATTCTATCGCGCAACGTTTTCCCGTTGAGAGAAAAAAATACGGTTCACTGATTTCAAAGATGCAAATGCGACATACCGTCGGTTTAACGGATAAAATACACGTCTTGAGATAGTAATACGAAAATAACGCACTACCATATGTTAATATTTATAAGTAGAGATTATTTTCCTCTCAGAAGACTATTCTTATTTTTCAGGAGTATGACTCTTTTATATTTTTTTATCATCTTATTTAACATTTAATAACAAAATCTGTTGGTTTCGAGTTTGTGCTATCAGGCGAGCGAATAAAAATCGGGCTATCAATAACGGGAAATTCCCCAGGTAAATTGCTGCCGTTTGCATATTATCCGAAATGAACAATGGGAGTGGATTTGGGAGGGGGGGAGGGGAGGAAGAGGAGAAGGACGAGACGCGGACGCGCGAAGCATTTAGCCGGATGTGTGGTTGATCGCGGAATCACGAGGTATCGAGTCGAATGTCGAAAAGCTGTCGGCGGCGGAGCGAGAGAAAACAATAACGAATCGTCAGGATAGGGTTACCGTCGCGGCCACGCGCGCGAAACCGTGCGTCCGATAAATCGCGACGACGATTCACGTGCGTCATCGGGCTCAGTATGAAGTAATAAACGACGCGGATGCGTCGCCGTAATTAGTTTTTCCGGCGGATTAACCGCTCCGTCGCCCCTGCCGCACCAGCGCGAACTCTCGCGAATGGCGGCCGCCGGCCCTCGGGATTGGCATTTCGTTCGAATCATGAATCGGATGTGCGCTCTCCTCTCTCTCTCTCTCTCTCTCTCTCTCTCTCTCTCTCTCTCTCTTCGACCTGGACGCTCTCCGACTGGCAGTCGACATCCGAAGTAATAAAATTAATAATTAATTTTGTTACTTCGCGCGTTCGACTGCCAGTCGGAGAGGGTCGCGTGGAAATCGATGCGACAGTAACGATGCAACGTACGAAGTTAAAAAATTACAATTTTTCCGGCGGATTTTATTGGTTTAACGCCGACTAACTCTCATCGTTTCGTTGGCGATTATTAACTTCGTCATTGATCTCGCTTTTCAATCCCTCGTGGCGCTCATCTCATGGTAATGATGAGTGATAAAGATACGATCGGCGAAAGATGTTTTTACGGTCTTCCCGAAGTCGAAGAAATTAATTTTCTCCGATCACGGTGCAGCATTGCGCGCCACAAACGTTCGACAAGGGGTATAACGTTAATCGGACGCATCGAAAAAAAAAATCGGAAAGCGTGTTTTTAACCATCCACCGGCTCGCGGCGGAATCCTACCTGAAAAACGTCAAAACGCGGCCGCGCGGATAAATCTCGCCCGGCGCGCTATATTTGCAAGACCGGAAATTTTCGGGCGCCGTGCCGCGCCGACCGGGGCCGGAATTTCGACACTCGTCACTCCAATTACAAACAGTTTAAGCCATGTGCGTATGTCACGTTGCAGCCCGACGAACTGGGGGCGATATTTCTGTTTATCGTAAACAAACAGTCGTGTTCCCCGCCATTTGTTTCGCGCGATCGCGAAACACTCAAATCTCGTAATCCATCCGCGTTAAATTTGCCGAACGGCGAGGTGGGGAGGCGAAAAAAAAAAAGCGGAAGCATCCTCCGACGCGCACTCGGGTTTTGCGAGAGCGAACCCTTTGTTATGCATAGATAACGTATGCGCCCGCGTGTATATGTCCGCGTGTGTGCGTGCGTGTGAAACGCGTTTGCGCGTTATTTGCACGCAGTTGCTTGCAGCTTTCTCGCGCGGCCGTATGCGTGCGCGTATACACAAACGCGTGCGTACGCACGATGTGTTTGTGCCGCTCGGTGTGTTTGCGATGGACACCGGGTGTCCGTATCGAGTATCCTTTCAATCGTGCGGATCCTTTGACGGGAGATCGATTTTTCTGTTAGCGAAAATTCGATTTTATGAAAATTCCGCCTTTATGATCGCTCGCGACATTAGATTGTATCGATGAAGTCATTGTAAAAAATGTAAAAATCATTGGCGAATTAAATTCCATCAAAAACGTCCAGAGGAAAGCATTTTCTCTTCCTTCCATTTGTACTTTCCCGTCGCGGCGCACAATGCTAAGGTAAAACAAAGAATAATTGCACGGCAAAAATATTAGGCTTAAGAAAAAGAATGTAATAGTTTAAGATAATAAAGGAAAAGATGTATATAGATGCTTGAAATGAAACTTTTAATAAAATTTCGTTTTAACGAGCAAAGAGCAACACGCGGGAAACGGAGGTGAAACGAATCTCGTCTTAGAACGTAACGTCGACAAGTTTAGACGTAAATTATCCGCGAGAGAAAAAACGTCTGTCTGTTATACGAAAACATTCTCTTTTGTCGGCTCTCGCGCGAGCGCGCGGGCGTGTTTGCACATGGTGTGTGTGCGCGCGGGGGCGTGTACGAGAAATGTATTTCTCGGTTGAACATCTCTCTATGCAACGCCGGGGCTGCAACGCCGGCGGGCTAATCGACGCGCATTGCCGAACGCCAACACAGTTTTCACATGCGACTGCAGTTCGATGCACCGCGAGAGACCCCGTGCAGCGCGCGACGGCTCGCGGAGTCGAGGCTACAATCGAGTTTCCATCCCGTCTCATCTCGCCACTCCCCCCCCCCCATCCCCCCGTCGGACCCCGTCGATGATCCATACGCAGCTGCGGCTCGTTCGCGGGCTTTTCCGCGTAATAGCAACTCTGCGATGCACTCTCGATCGTCGTATGAAGATTTCAAACGGTTTTTCCCTGAATCGACAACTTCGAGCGATTCGCGCGAAATCGTATCGTTCGTATAGCGTTTTTATTTTGAATTATTTGAAGGGCTCGCGGAAGGGCTTATCGTTGCATTTTGTTATTGCTTTCCTTGTGCTTTTCCCGAGATTAAATATACCAAGAATCGCTTTGCGATGTTTCTGATCGATATATTTCGTGTTTAAATAAATTCAGCTTCTTCCGGTCAATCGCGACAACGAAATGACTTTCAAATTGAGATATTAATAATGATTGTGCTGTTAAAATACAGTTAAATGTGTAGCAATCATCGTTGAATCGTAAAAATTGCCGGTAACTGTTTATTAATTATGTATTTATATTTTATGTATTTATTCAAAGGTTGCATTTGCTCTACTTAGAGCACTATATCGATTGCGCCTTTTTTAATGTAAAAGCTTTTTCATTCGCTCGATCGGACGGGCATAGCTGACAGGTAAAAATACATTCGGCTTGCTGAATTTTTTTACTGTAATAAAACCGCTATTAATAGAGCCGGAAGGACATAGCGATGGCAGTGCGGCCATTCCTCCTTCCAGTATTGCCTGGCAGATTTCAACGCCCGAAGGTTTCTATTTGCAGTCGTTGCACTTGACAAAAATCAAGCTCGCCGCGGCTCGATGCATCGGACGGCTCCGCCCGAGGCCTCGAATCCGAAACTCGGTCGATTTTCCGCATCCTCGTTTTTCGCGAACGGCGCAAAAAAAAATATCCGGACTAATTCCGACGCGACGCGAAAAAAAAAATTGTTCCACCCGATGGAAAGGCTTAAACGCGTATGGACGATACGTCGCGTATCTGGCTGCGTTTTCCAAATAACTGAATCCGGTCTAGAGTCTTACATATCAAATATGTACATGTACATCTTCGACAGCATACAAAGCCATTTCATGTTCACAAATTAAAAAGACGATAGATTTTTATATTTAATTATATCGCGAGTAGAAATTTCACGATATAATTACTAATAAAATATCTACAATACAAGTTTTAATTACGTTATTAAATTTATAAACGCTGAACAATCGGATTCGTCGCAATTTATTGAAAGGCCAGACGATTGCTTTTCACGCGCTCCACTGGAACGATAATGAATTCGAAACGTTATATTCGATTGTAATTTTTAGTCCGCAATGCGATACCGAAAGATGAAAATCGTTTCCCCCGCGGCAATCGAGACAATTAAAACGCGACGCGCGGCGCGGCGCGTTTTCGGCAGTTACGATAATCAATTACGTCACACGGGAGACAAAATATGGTCGGCGCTGTATGATCATCGAGCGAAATCGCTCCCCGATATCTTGATTGGACAGGTATACGCACGTGTGGAATTGCTTTCATAAAGCCGGATCCCCCGACGAGAGAGCGGTGGCGATCGCGGGGAAGTACAAACGCGCGACATGCACAGGCGGCTCGCGCGCCGCTCGGTATACGCGACCGATCATTGTCATCGGCAATAACGATGACGATATCCGCCGTCCGTGCATCAGATTGATTGCGCGTTAGCGATAGCGAGATACGGCACATCCCCCCCCCCCCCCGCCACCTTATTTGCGGATAATTCGCGTTCGCGATTTCGCTAACCGAAACTCGATAATTGAATTGATACGGAATCGATCGATCGACGGGGGACTCTCGGATCTGAAATCCGCGGATCAACTCTTCCGTTAACCCGGAAAATAGATTGATGTTCTACTCTCGTTCTAGCCTCGACGCGGACCACGCGCGTCATTCGCGCGCCTGTTCGAAAAAAAAAAACGGAGTCGTTAGAGATATTTATCGGGAGGGGCTCGCGATCGAGTACGCACAGAATTCACAGGCTGGGTGGAAGGGACGGGGGACCGGATAAAATAAATGAAAGAGTGCGCGTGTTTGCAGATGCGCGCGACTCCGTAAATCAGTTCTTGCATCAGCGGCGGTGGAACACGGCGCAGCTGCGTTAGCCGGCCCATCGAACAGTTTTCCCGTCGCTTGTGTTTTTATATTAATTACTCTGCCGTTCGATTTTGCGAGAGAAAGAGAGAGAGAGAGGGGGAGGAGAAGCGGATCCGGTAAGAGTGACTTCGATAGTTCGGCGTGAAAACGGTTTCGCCTTTGGACCGTGTCCGCGCGCACCGCACCGCGTCCACGCGTTTACGCGACGAAAACCGAATTGTCGAAATGAACATTTTCGCCGCTGCGTCCGCTGTCCCTTTCTCTCGCGGGTCTCTCGTCCGAAAGCGTTTGCCTGATCGTTCGAAAAAACTCACGCATTCATCGGCGTTTGGCCGGCGGGTAAACCCGGCTTTGGCAAAATACGGAACTTTTCGCTCCATCCGGTGACGCGTATCGCGCTTCAACTCGATCACGTTCCTTGACAGATTTGAAATCAGCCTTTCCGTAATGAACATATAATTGCGTTTAAAATTAATATTAATTGAGTGCACAACGGATGAATATGATTATCGGCGAATATGATTATATATAGGGATTGCTATAATTATTCCTGGAATAAGATTAAAACGTACGAAGAGTGCGAAAGTTCTCGACCAACCGCGCTCCGGTGAAGTCGAAATTTAAAGTCTCCGAAGATTGCCTCTTTCCCCGCGCTGCGAGGCGGGAATTAAATTCGAACAAAGAGGTATTCTCCGTCGGCTTCCATCATCCGTGCCAACTTTGTTCGACTGCGAAAAACTTCGCGGGTGAACGATCCTTTCGACCAATCGAGCGACCGCGCCGCAAAAAAAATTACAACTTTTCGTGCAGTGCATTTTCATTAAATCATTAATAGGAATTGTGGCATTTGTAAAAAATACAAAAATAAGAATTTCAAGTGTTCTCAAATTTTTTCGGAAGAACAGAGAGATCGTAGTAATATTGCACGAACTTTGTCGAAAATACTCGCGCTAATGAACGTTAGATGATGGATCTCTCTCTTCGAGTCTTTTGCGTGATTCCCAATTCACGATATTACAATTCGGAATACACGGTCTGCTCGCTCAACATCAAAGCTCAACATCGATATACATAAAAGAATGTGCGGCGTGCAGATTCGCAGCGAACGAGTTGCAAGTTTTGATTTGACACTCGCCGGATTGGAAAAGTCCGCCTTAGGAGCTCGGCGAAATTTCCAAGAGGTATTAAAATTTCAGGCTTCCAATGAGTTTCCCGCGTTTTTCCTGAAGTCTTAAGATAGAACTCAGCGCGGCTGCTTGAGTCTTTTTCTGCAAAAGAGGCGTCCCATCCCCGGGTTCCTCCGGGTTCTTATGCTGCGAACTTTCGCGGAGCGAGGAAGATGTCAGCTGCCGGTGATATTCCGGTTTCAACTAAAGAAACGTTCGCGTTGATCGAAAAACGATATCGATTCATGACCTCGATATTGGAGACGTAAAAATCGGGAACTTGTTTTCATCGTGTCGTTTTCTGACAAATACAGCGTATAAAAATACACGTCCTACATCTACACACAAATATCAATATTTATTATCTTTAAGTGAAACAAAATTTTATCTATCATTTTCATCTATTTGTATTCGTCTACTTCTAAGTGAACTGATACAATCAAGAACAATTAAATATAAAGTTTCTTAAATTAACATTGCCATAAAAAGAAAAAGATTTAATTATCATGAATTGTTGCAAATAAATAAAGAGATTAATTTTGTGTTCGAAAACGTCTAAATTGTTTCGTAATATAATCTCGAGCCAGCTAGAAATAAACGTAGGTAAATTTGAATGGAGAAAGAAAAGCAGAGCGCGCAACAGCGACGCGCAGTAAAAGGGCTTAAGCGGCATAAAGTGATTCTCGAGACTTCGCGAAGCTCGCCACGACTATCGGGTGCACGCATGGCTTCCACTCACGTGCGATCGTTATTCGAGAGCTAAGAGGATCTCGAACAATCTCGAAGGGGTAGGTGCGAAGAGCCGTTTGTGCGTGAGGGTCGAGGGTGCGAGTCGGTTAAAGTAGACGCGCGTCGCGTCAAGTACACGCGTGCATGCGAAGGGTGCAAAACTATGTACACGAGCGTAGAAGCCCCTTAAATTTATATATTATATAGTATTATTTTTAAGCTCCGATGTCAATGTAAAAGATACCTTGGATTAAAGATGAATATAATACAAAGACGAATATAAATTACAAGAATGCACATACAAACACATGCGTATATTCTCCACTAAAATTTGTTCTCGTATAATTCTATTTTACGTTGATCAAAGCTTCAAAATTAATTACAATTTTAATTTACTTCTCTCATATTCAGATATCCAAAATTCAAAAAATAGCAATCAATTTAATTTAATTAATTAAAATTTGCAACAAATTATTATACGCAATTTCTCATAATTTTATTTCATTAAAATAATTCTGGATTTTGAGAACTATACGTACTTTATTCTAGTGGAAGAAAATCGACTCCGAGCTCATCAGATAATCCGCTGTTAAAATTGAGGCCGCGTAATGTGTAGGACATCTTGTAAATTTTCAGACCTAAGGCAACCTAGGATTAGGCAAATCTCATTTCGACGGCACATCCAGGACGGCGTCGTCTTAATTCGACAAACGGTGGCCAGTTTACGAGCGATATGCAAATTTCGGTCGGAATCCGGGAGAGCGGCGGGTATCGTTCTCGCGAAGAGGAAAAAAAAGGAGTAAAAACAGGAAAAAAAGAGGAACGGTAGATCAAACGTTGTCCGCGTTCGTTCTCCTATACGGTCGTAGGTAAAGAATTACGAGCGCTCGGCTTAAATGCTCATCTGAAATTCGTGTACACCAATGCGCGTCGGGGCATTCGCCTAGGTAAGACCGGGACACGGCACGTCCGGTACACATAACGGTTACGGGGAGACATAAATTATTAATGAGTACACACGCCTACGATGAAAGCGACGGCCAGAGGCGGCGACTGCAGCTAGACACGACTGTATATGTATAGCGCACGTCTTTCCTATGCACGCGGCGTGACGCCGCCGCTCCGGCTGCCGCACGATTCGGTCGCACGTATGCAAAATAATTTAGGGCGCATGCAACTCCTCGGGGTGAGTATTTCAATTAGAGTATTTTATAAGTGCGATATTGCCAACGGACTTGGGAAAAAGCATGGAATGATTTATGATACCCGGAAATCTATTAATCTGTTAGATCAATCGGTCAGTTTCACGTCGTCGTTTAAATAAGACTCATCTATATTCTCGCAATTTTCTAATTTCTATATCTCATATCGCAAGCTTCCTGTTTTAATCGCTACTTATAACATTTTCTCATCGAACTAAAATAACTGAATTTATTTTTAAATATTTTTAATATTTTTACAAAAGTATATTAAATTCTATTAATCTTTAAGCTGGGAGAGATCTTTTTAAGTTTTATATTATTATATGATTCTTACGGTAAAAACATATTTTTATCGTCTATTTCTAAAAGAGACATTTAGAGTTCTATTTTTCGCTTTTATCACATTTGATTTTTTTTCGTGAAAATCGTCTGATTATTCGCGATTAGCTCGCTCCTCGGCTTCTACCGCAAAATGATATACTTCGTCACTTGATCGCGTCTACCGTCAACGTCTCGGTGGCAATTAATAATCGGACACTAATTCGCTCGCGAAATCTCACACGGCGCGGCCGGAGAACACTTGTAATTATACAGATAACGCGCGGAAGCAGACATATCGGGATAAAATCTCCAACCATCGCGACGCGGCGGCTGGGCGTAATTATCATAATCATTTAGCCGACGCGCGATGTCAGACAGACGAACGCGCGTACGCGGCGGCGAAAAACGAGGAATCGGTAAGTGACGACGACGGGGAGGGAGAGAGGGAAAAAGTCGGACCTCCCCCCGCCCCGCTAAAAATATCAGCACCGCGTCGCGGGGAAATTATTGCCCGTCATTCCGCGATTCCGCGGCACCGGCTACGTCGACGACTAAATATATCAGACCGCGCGGGCATAAATATTTGTAAAATAACGCCGGCAGATGCGGTTGAGCCTAACTTTAGTTACACACAGCGACGCGAATTCCGCGTGCGACACTGCGTTGCCAACTCGACCCCTTTACACGTATTTTATTGAGCGACGTCCAAGTTAGCATTGTTACTTAATATGCAAGCACGTGCAACGGACGTTTAATGACCGCCGCCACCTGCAAACGGGGAAATTGGTATTGCATACGTCGAGTACTTTTGCGAAAAAATTATATTCTTAATAATATCCGTAATTTAAATATTTCTTATTACCCTTTCGTCCTTGTATGATTTTTAATATTTCAAACTCTCTATATCTGAATCAGTGGATAGTCACTGATTATTAATGGCTATTCACTGAATGCATCAGTTCCAAGTATATCACTGATAATTAGTGAAATTCAACTTTATTGTCTCTCGGAAATCACTAATAAATAAGTGAATAATTAATCTTATAATAAGTAAATAATTAATTTTAATTAGAATGAATTAATTATTGCTATAATCGTTGACAAATCAGTTGAAGTTCGCTGTTCTCACTAATTGCACAGCGGATTCGGCCCTGTTTCACTTTTTCATTAGCAATGCAAGACGTGAATTAATTATGGAATTAATCAGTGACTTTTCCACTGTGATTCAGATTTAGAGAAAATATATTTTAATTAATTAGTACTAAATATCAGTACTAAATATTTTAATTAATCAGTATTATTATATTCGGGAGATCAATTCAACAGATAAAAAACGTTATATTATCTGTAACGAGTAATCTAAGACGAAACGCTATAATTTTTGCCTCAAGCCATCGCGGTGTTAAAGAGCGAAGACGCAATTGACTTACCGGCGGCTTCTCTTCCCTCATTCACTTCACTGGCGTTTCATCCGATCGGATCTATCGCGACAGCCTCCGACAGTTAAAGTCTCGAAAGGCCGTTAAGAACTTTTCGACCGATTAAATTTCACGATCCCGCAGGAGGGCTCCATCGATTCATCGTTTCGCGTCGACGCGACGGAGTGACGGAGTGAACGGGCGCGTCGAACGAGATACTTAACCGACCGAACGATACGACGGACAGCGATTAGGATCACACTATATTAATGGATCTACCGTCACCTCGGAGACTAATCCCTGACATCCGTTTTCGGGGCGCTATTCGACAATTCCCCCGAAGAGGAAAAAAATGACAAGAGCGCGAGATTAACTTACGTCGCGCGTATATCAATACATTCGGGGAGTGTGACCCATATATTTCTATATTCCGCAGCGTTTCCACGGAGACTGTGTGTGTACGGGCGCGATGAGAATATCCTATATATCGCCCCATATATTTGCGATCATAGATAAATTAACATAATCTACCTGTGGCCTTCGCTGAAAGTACGGAGGCGTCGATAAGCTCTGTGGTGAACCACCGCGTTTTGCAAGCCAAAGAGCACAGTACATTTATGTATGCGGAATTGTAACAAATAAGTGTGTATAAACCGTGTGTAATGTTTGTACCTTGTGACTAGTAAAGGCGACAAAAGAGTATATTAAAAAGCGGCATCTCTCTTGTAATCTTTGTTAGATCGCAATCGCGATTTAATTATGCCTCCACTGATCAGATCGCGCCGAGGTATAACTCTCGGCGATTGAAAAAAATATATATATATATTTGTAGTGACAACGTTAAAAAGGCGAGTGGACAGGAGTGGGAGGAGAATCATTAGTAACTGTCGATAACACAAAACTTGCGATCCGCTCGCGCGCCAATTACGGGGACAAAAGTAATTCCCGCTCGCGTTGGGTTCTTAATAAAAAAAAAAAAGGAAGAGAAAAAAATCGACCCGATGAAAAAGAGCATGCCGTTAGTAACAGTCCATAACATTATACCGGTTGGCGATCGCGATAATCTCGGGAGTTCGAGATTTTTCTCGTTACCGCCTCATTAGCGCCGATAAGTCCCTGTCGCGGGTTTAATCGCGGATTAAGAGGTTTGCACCGGACGGGGCGGACAAAAGAAGAGAGATGTTCGAGAAATAAAGACCGACCTCGTGAATATATCCTTTAATGAAGCTTCTATCATTCGGCTTCCATCTAATCATTAAACACGATTGCAAGTTTAATACAAGATTACGGTCTTTCATTCTAGATTAATCAATTCATTTTATATCAATTATTTAGAAAAAAAAGGGATCTGATTTTTTCCAATATTCTTTAATTTCCTAAGTTATTCTAGGTACGATTGAAATTCCGTTTCAACGTATAATAGTACAAATGAAAATTGCTACTAGAATTCGTTCAAAACTCCGTCCGTTTTTTCGATCGCTGGCAGAATGAAAGCTTGGCACCTGAGAATTTATGAGCGAAGAGAGCGCCGATACGTAGGCCAGCTCGCGCACGGGCTCGTACGGGAATTGCAATTCAATGTTAAAGCGAAATAAGATTCAGGCAACTGCATTCATTACGCAGAAGAAGGTGGGGGAGGGAGGGGAGTGCGAGCTTTGATGTTGGAACGCACACAAGTTCTCTTGCACGCGTGGCACACACGACGCGTGTGCTCGAGCACCCGCAGCCACGATGACAGCTTGAGCGATGTTTAACAAACAGCGGCTGATGCCTGGGGATCCCTAAAACAATCTTACTGACGTCGGAGTTCATTCCCGTCTTTCGCATGCAATGCGGTTAGCGGCGGCTACAGCTTGCGCGCTCGCTCGCGTTCGCATCGTACGTTATAGCATAATTGCACGCTCGAATTATTGCGGTGAAAGTCTCGAGTGCTTGCAATATATATATAACAGCAATACAACAATCTGTATGCGATAACTAACATAATTCGCTGCTGCGATCAATTACTATACCTGTTTCGTACACGATAATAAATATTAATTGCATCCAGTTCACCGCGTCCACGTGAGTAATGTTTGTGGTTAGCGTAATAACCGGAATTGGCGCGGAATATACTTTTTTTTATTATAAAGAATAAAGAATGCATAAATCGTGGCGAACGTAATATTGTTATACTGAAAATTTCACGATTTTATACATATGTGCGTCGTAGCGCGTTAACTTCGAACGCGCGTAGCTCGGTTTTAACTTTCGACCCTGAATTTCGTACGATGCTCTCTGTCGGGTTAATGTTACAAATTCATGGTTACGACACCGAGTCGCAGAGGTTGAATCAACCGAACGAAACCACGAGCGATGCGAATGAACTTGATTAATTGCCCGGCTGAGGCTCACGAATTAGCGTGTGAATGACGGAGCACGGGGTGCGAATGCTGCAGGATCGGCAGCGGAGAGCGGCGGCCGACTCGAAGTGAGAATTGTGACGAAGGAGAGTCGAGTGGGCCCGACAGAAACTTTCGACCCGCTTCATACGGTCGGTCGAGTGCCAATAAAAAAATCACTTTGCCCGAAGAGCGCCCCTATTTCGCGTGATTCGCCCGAGTTTCCCCTATTAAAATACTCAACTCATTGTCAGTAAACTAAAACAATTTTTATTCGAACTTTTGCAATGAACGAACTTTTGTTATGTAAAATACGAGGAAGAGAGAGAGAGAGAGAGAGAGAGAGAGAGAGAGAGAGAGAGAGACTTTAAAAGTGACAACCCATATAACTTTGTTATACGAACAATTGTAATTTCGATCACTAAAACAGCAGAGTTAGAAACTAATAGAAAGATTATTGATTAGAAAATTAATAGAAGATAAATGTCTGAAGAAAATATATTAATGACACTGGCACAATGGCGTGACTCTGGAAAGCGAGCGTGCAAAATGGACAAAATTTGCCAACGTGGAATAGATTAACATGGATCTATGTTGATTAATTCACTAGAGTCTTAACTTTTTACTCTGGGTGACGAGCTTGGTGCTTTCGAAAGGAAGCGAGAGACGCTGTGCACGTCGTCGGGAAAGGACGGTGATGATGCACTTAAATACGGAGCGTCCCGGTTGCCACGCTTGCCTAGTTACCAATGCGCTGCATTAGTAAGTACTAAATACATTAATTACGTTAGTACACCTTAGACAGCAGAGTCCCGTGACCTAGTTCACGTCACTCGCTATTCGGGCGGATTTGAATACGGTATCGCAACAACCCCAAGCGCCGCGGAGAAAGAGAGAGAGAGAGAGAGAGAGAGACACAGTGGGAAACGGATTTTATCTTCTCGCCGAGCGATATTATCGCGCGGAACTATTTTTTATCCCCGGCGGAGAGGAGCGGAGGCGAACGACGGAGAAATCGCCCCCGCCTCGCGTTGATTAGTTCTGTTGCGATATCTCTCGGCCCCGCACCTTCTGGTCCCCCGAGAAAACGGAGGCGAGAACGAGGAGGGTCTCTACCGTTTGCGATTTTTCTTTCTCCCTCTCTCTCTCTGTCTCTCTCTTCTCTCTCTTTCTCTTTATTCCTCTCTTTCTCTCCCGCCGGATACGAATCTCCGTTCGTTCTGACAAAAGAGGATTAGATAGAGCAGAAGTTATACGTGGGACGGCAATGTAAAACATTGTAATGAGTTTATCCTGCCGCTGGAAGGATAACGGCGCTACAGTGCGCGGCGTGTTAAAAGATTACCTTAGAGAGTCCCCGGAAAAATAATCGAGAAACAACGAGAGCGGAATCCACGAAACTTTAAGGTAACGCTCGCGAATTACTGCCTTCGGCGGCGAGCGATTACGGAGAAATTCTTACGTCCCCGTGCGCTCACTCTTTTTCGTATAATTCTAACTTACTTTCGGTAAATCAGCTCACACGCCGGTTTTACGTTGACTGAGTGGCGAATGTTTTCGGTTACAGGCCGTTTCCAAAAGAATCACGTGCCGGCGATAAAGCGAGCGTGATACTCGCGTTAGCGGCGATCTACTAACGGCTTTACGGAATGCCGTATGAAAAATCTTCTCGTCCGTCGTCTCGTGCGCGACAAACGACGACGGCGACGACGGCGACGACGATGTGATTTACACTTCTCGCGGCACGAATCCGCGAACGTAGGAATCCGCGACTCGGAGAACCGCTCTCGTAACGTAGCGATCTTGTCACGACGACACGTTTTAACGTTAACACGCGCGCGGTAACGCGCTTTCCTGTATTTGACCTAACATTAAGATCTTTTCTCCGTCGACCGCTTTTATACTCGCGGCACGATGAAAATTCACGTCGTCGAAAAAGGATGAAAATAAAATCTCATTGTTAAATTAACCGTTCAAATAAATCATTTTTTCGATAGATAAATTATAAATCTTCATTCTAGCAAACTTGTTGATTGATATAATAATAATATGCTATGTTAAAAAAGTTCTTCGACACGCTATATAAATATTTAAAGATGACCGCAGTTTTTTTATTAATAACGCTTAAAAACACAAATATAATTAAGGAAACTAAAATGTAGTCTAGTATTATTCAATATCGTGCTTTTTGTGGCATTCACATTTTTAGTATATACCTATTGTCGTTGTGTAATCGTTTTATTTGATTCCGTAGGTTCACTCTAGATTTGGACAAACCTGTAACGCGTCTTGTGAGCAAATGGCGGCGTTCGGGGTGATAGATAACGGGATGGTCTCGCCCTTGCTCGCCTTCTCGCCAACTCCGGCCCGCTGCCGATATATTATTCGGCATGTTGTTTTCCGCCAAAGATTGCTCACTCTTCCCGTCGCAACAAAAGTAGAAATGGGGAAAGTGGCGAAATGGCGAACGCGCGTAAAAACTCAGGGGATGACCGCAGGGGGATGGGTAATCCAATGTTGTATCGATCGATCGCGATATTTCTCTTTAAGGAGGCTTTAGCGAGAGAAATGGAATCGCTTACAGGATGTCGACTGAGATTTTAAATGATAAGTTCTATAATCTATGGGAACGTAAATTATAAATACTTAAATTTATGTTGAAAATTGTATGTGACTAAGAGATACACGTCGGGATAATAGTATGTAAAAAATTAGATATTTTTCCAGTTATATATTCGATTATTTTTATAATTGTATAAAATGCAGGCTAACACTTCTTTCTACAGTTAGACTTTGTTATTTCTGAATGCAAATTTCGCATTCAGGAATATCGAAGATTTCTATCACACTAGAAGTTCAATTACACGTCGTTTTACGTAAATGTTCCATATCATAGTAACTAAGCATTATGCCTTTAAGATAAAGGCCACTTGAAATTAACTGCAGGATAAGATTTTGCTATATATTTGCATTCCAAAAGTTTATCTTACCCCGGTAAAGAGAGAGAGAGGGAGAGAAAGTCCTTAATTTACAGTTCTATATAACTTTGTAATTATAATTCGGTTAAGATTTTCACAGAGGAGAAAAGTTAACCGGAAGTTTGCGAGAAACATTCCTAAAATTTTCTGCAAACGCTACAAAACGCCTTGTATTATCTCGAATCTTGAAGACTCCTTACATCGAAGGGAGAGAGAAGAGAGGGATGATCAAGTTATAGGTTGTACGCCTCGGAGAAATATTATGCCTAAACCATTTTTCTCTAAGAAAAAAAAACTCCCTAGTATCGAGTCCATGAAAAGGATAAAGTGGTTGCTGTAACATAACGTCATTGTACCCCCATGATGGAAATCAGTTCGAAAGAGGGGAACGAAGGAGAGTGAAGCCGCAGAGAATCGCGGGTGGCTGACTGAATTTACGTACGAGGAAGGGCGGGCGCGCTTTCGAGGCTCGAGATTCGCGATGGGGATTGGCAGCTCGATCTCTAGCTCGTGCAGTCGATGAAAAAAAAAACCCGGGGCCCACCCCTTATTTAGTAGCCAGATGCGCACACATCCGATCCAATCACGGGCGTTTATTCAAGCTGTTTGCCAGACGACGAGAGGCGAGAGAGAAGGAGAGCTTTTCTTCCGTAATAATAAAGAGCAGTGAAATAGGTGAAGGGTCTCACTTTTCGACAACTTGGAAATTATTAAGGAAATTATTGGCCTCGCTGACTTCAGTAACTTGTTATCACAATTGTAAATGCATGGACTAATTAGAAATTATTTGTCAAAATTCGGCGTAAAAGCAGAGTAAACGAAGTTACTTCGAACACGGGGAAAATCCTGCGTACTCGTCGGACCGAGCGTGCTATTTGTAGGGTTAATCTCGTTTCGCGTCGAGTGTATCGTAAGGGCGTCTCTGAGCCCGTTGTCTCGACCCTCGGTGGCGGTGCGACAGCGTCATCGCGGCACGAAGTCGGATTCGATTGCGTGAAAGTAATTTCGGTGAGTGGCAAGTCGGCGCTTGTAAGCGAGAAAATAGCGGTTGGCGACATAGGGAAACGCGGCCCCGGGGAACAGGAGGAGCCGGGTCTTATTTTATTCTGGAAATCTGAAGAGAAGTTGTTTATAGAACGGAATTCCCCTATTTATTGCGATCCCCCGCGGAGCCAATTATTTTTCTTCTGACGCAATAATCTGACTCTTTCATGAAAAGTGGATCGGTAACCGAAACCAACGGGCTTATCGCTTTTAGCGTCTCCGAAGAAAAATATAAGCCGTTTTTTTTCTTTATAACTGTCGATTACAAAATCATTCTCAAAGTAAACGTATGTATATGTTAAACCTAATAATATCTGCATATTTAAAGCGAGATCTTTAAAGCAAGATTTGTCTACATAAAATAATCGCGCATTCCGCGAACGTACCTCATGCTCTGCATACTTTGTTACACCTCGACTCTTATGAGTTGCCTGTATGTTTGGTTACGGCGATATCGAAGAAGTCGAAGCGTCCAGCTGCCAAGTATGACGTCTCATATGCAATCGATATCGCGTACTCCTTACGTGTGCGAGCTCGTGTCAGTCGAACGAGGATGACGATTAGGCGTCACCGCAAACGACAACAATGTTACACCTCCGACGATCACGTATCGCCGCGCGCGTTTGCATTACGATAACGAATACTGCGCGACCATGCGAGACGACTCGATAACGCGTTCGACTACCGGGAACAAATGACGGCTGTTGGCAGCCCGGGGTTCGTCGCCAGCCGACACCCCGCGTGTGCGGTTAGATAACGCGGGACAATCGGTCTCAGAAAACCTCGGTGTTTGCACAGAGCGTCTTATCGCTGAAATAAATAAAATAAATATAAAGGTGACGCGATACCCATTGGCACTCGGTGATCGGTCGTGGACACAAAACGCAGCTCGAATGCGAGCGCATCGAATGAATGAGCCCTTGTGTGCCGTGAGATGCATCGTTAAATTATAAATTTGCCTGCGTGAATTCACACACAGGCATTCCACAGAAATTTAACACGAGCAATAACCGTAACGGCAAACATCGAAATATTTTCGCGTTTTGCAATTTCACGAAGCGCCCGTCTCTCCGTGGATTTTAATAGCGCGTATTAATATAATTGAGCATCGCGGTCGACATCGCAAGTGCGCGCGCGCGCAAAGTTCAATTCTATTAATTTAAATTGATTTTAATCTCTCGCACGAAAATTTATGATCGCTCCGCAATCTCTGTATATGCTCGCCTTTCATGATATTCTCGCTTTTACTGAACGTGTCGACGCTCCCGTATACCGTGCACGCAAGGTATTCGGCATGAATTGCGATACGCGAATCGGGGAAGCGTTAACGACTGATTAATAACAACGACAATCGCGGCTCGGATAATAACCGCCAGTAATTCCGCGAATGCCTGCATCGGCGCGCAGCGCTGCGCCGCGCCGCGCCACGCCGCGCCGCGCCGATCGTATTGAATTGCGATGCGACTGCGGTACACACACGTCCACACCTCCCCCGGGGTGTATCTTTCATTCGCGATGTTGAATCTGCAAAACATCCGCAGGAAACGGTGACGTACCTCGCGCAAAAATTACTCACGTGCCTCTGCGAGCGCGACGCATCTTTTTATACACGCTCCGCTCCTGTCAAACAGACAGAGTTCTCGACCTCAGAGGTAGACTTCAGATTGGACTGTAAGAGAAAAGGAAACGAGATTGGTCTTGAAGGGGGCACCCTGGCACCCTTTAAACGATTTATCTCGCGCGACCGTCCAAAGCGAGGCTCGAATGTCACGTACATTTTTCGTTAGCGATCGTCGATCCGCGCCGGCGGACAGGTGTAAATTCACCGTCAGGCCGCCGCGCGGATAGTTCTATTCGCTCGTTCACGGGGGAACGAAGTTCGCGGAGGTCGCGACACGCGAACCGCGGCGATACGTAACGCGATTTTGCGCGCGGATACGTAACGTTTTCGCCTCTCATACATAGAGATACGGGTGATTTACATACATATCAGTTTCATTTCGTTCGAGCCGCCCTTACGGCACGCGCGCGGTCTCCACGTGGGTGTGGATCGGAACGGGAGAGCGGGGAGGGGCGGGGAGAAAGGGGGACGAGAGAAGGGTGTTGCACCGCGTGAGCACCGCGCGCCGTGGAACATGCACCGCGGAGAGAGCCCCCCCATAGAGCGACAGATGCCGGGCTCTCTCCTGGCGCACAATGTCTGTAAACGAAGGCAGAATGCGTTATTATTATTCTTTTAATTCGATTTTATCTATGCCGCCGAGATATGCCGCGCGTGCATATGCATAAGCGCGCGTACCTACGTCGTGCGGAGCTTGGAAAAGCTGGAAAAAATGAAAAGTGACGTGAAAGACCGGTTTTTTCCCGCTCGAGAAAGAGCTGACGGGCTGGCAAAATAAGCGAAACTCGAAAAAGAATTCGTAAATACGGAAAAATTCGAAAAGTCACAGACACGGTGCGCGCGCGATCGCAGTGTGTTCGTATATAACACAGAGTTTCCAGCGTCGGAAACTTGCTGTTGTTTCTAAAAAGAAAAGGCAAAAAATAATTGTAATTACACGATATTATTCTCGGTCGCGGTGCACAAAATAAAAAGACCTGGCCTATTATTCGAGTCTATTGAAACAGTATAATAATAAATAATAAATAACTCTTGTGGGTGGGAAGATAAGAGATCAACGTCCCGCCGGGCGAACGAACGCCTCCGCGAGCTCGACTCTCGAGCGCTTGGGATCGCTCGACGGAAAAAGCGTAAAATAAATAACGCCCCATATCCAGAGGATCCATCCGAAAGTTCCGTTTCGTTGTACGCGCAACATCAGCCGCGCGGTGTGCATTGTTGCTACGCTCGAGAGAGACGTGTCACGCGGGAATCCGGTTTCCGCCTTTATTCCCGCTTAATGGTTACATATCGAGAGGCAACAACGGACGCTTATAAATAAAGAAACATTCAATGGATCTAGGAGCGGAGGAAACTTGCTTTCTGGGGAAGTCGAAAATGGTTTCTTTATGAGAAACGATACAAGGAACTGTAGCTGTGCGCGAGCCCGATCGAGGACAAAGCGCGTGTGCCGAGAATTTTTTTTCTATGACTTATGAATGTTTATAAGTTTGATTTAATCAATTTCTAAACGTGTAATATTTATATAAATAATTCTATTTTTCTCAATTTTTTTACTAGACGAGCAGTGATTAATTATATGTATAATTATAATCTAAAAGAGATGTGATATCAGGCTATGATATTAAAAGAACAATTAATTTGTTCAGTTATTAAAATTACAATCAGTGTACAATTAGAATAAAATGCTTAAGAGAATAGTACGAAGCGAATAGATGAAAAATGCATCAAACGCTTGTCACGCAACTTGCGAATGACTTGATTGCAAAACTTATATTTAAACTTGTGTGTATATGTATATATAATATATATATACATATATTAGAATATTTTATATATATATATACATATACATATATTAGAGTCGGCTGAATAAATTTTATCCACACGACTCGTGAGTTCAAACGGAAATCCTGCACCGAATATTCCACGGCTAATCTCTCCCGTCTCCGAAATCTCGTGGGCGCGGCTCGCTACTCGATCCCTTGAAATAACGTCGACGAAGTAACCGGGCTGAAACAGCCTGAAATCCTATTAGCGGGCACAATAGGAATCGGGGACGATGACGGTACTTCGCGCGACGAGTCCTCCCGGTCAACGAGGAGATCCTGCGTGAGTGTGATTGATTCCTTAATAATCGCGTTGCAGGATTTCGACCCCGCCCGTCGCGCGAGAGGCGGCTCGATAATGCAAATTTCGCAGACGCGAGTGGTAGAGCCGGTAATTATGTATAGGCCTGTCGGAGGGGGCGAGATACAGAAAGAGAGACAAAGAGAGCGACTGGGGCTCGATAGGCCGTGAGAAGGAAAGAGAGAGAGAGAGGGAGAGGGAGAGAAAGAAGAGGTGGGAAGCAACACCGAGGCACAGGGGTACAACATAGGGGTGTCACTCGCAGCTGTTTCAACCCCACGCAACGCGAACGAACCGCCACACCCCGCGAAACGAATCAAGGAGCGACAACAGTCACTCAGTCATTAAGGGGTGTAGATCGTTGTTTGATTGCGGAGGCTGAGCCTTGACTCTCTACTCTTTCCGCACGCAGGGACGGACGCGCGTTGCGGTTTCATGGATCTGATATTTTTCATACTGCGCTAATGGTAACATTTATCCCGGTGGACGTTTAGTGTCGTAAAATTATTTTACGATATATCACCTGATTTAAGTACGTTTAAGTGCATGTAAATCATCCCCGTTCGCTTTACGATCCTCCCATAATTCCAAGAGTGTGTTGCGTTACGCTCGCTTGAAATATTACAAGCGAAATGCACGACGCTTGCATGCACAGTGTACACAGTTGACGAAACTGACGGCAAAGTGTTTTTCCGGTCTTCACGAAATTACTTAAGGCTTCGCATATGTATAGATCCGTTTATCTACCTGCGTCCCTCAATCTTTGCCTTACAGAGATTGTTCTTTCTATGTATAGGCCGAGAGATTGGTGTCGCAGCAGCGTCGGAGACCCTCGGTGGTCCCTTCGAGTAACCGCGTTGCGCAAACAAGACGGGAGTTGAGTGAGGCACGCACTCGAGCCGCAACACGAGGAAATCTCTGTCGAGGCTGTTCCAAAGCGACTCGTGCGAGAGTTTTGGTCGCGACGGCTCGAGAGCGAACTATAATTGAAAGGATAAAATGTGTTAGAGCGGATAAGAATCCGTGTAATAATTCTGGAATCCGGCCGACGTGTTTATACACGAGTCCGATTATATCTGCGAGTAGCGCGATATAAGAGTCAAATCGCGTGACTTTACGACGACTTTTACGTAAAGCGTGCGAATCACTAGATCTCACGTTAAAGATACCTATTTGCATACCGTATAAAAAAATGCAATAATAGTTTCCGTAAAAAATGAGATCTAAATAGGAATTTTATTTATTACATTTATCGCTAAATATACGATCAGCCGAGAGATTACAGTTCTTTATGTCTATAAACTACATTGTTTAATATAAAAAGTCGCATCTAAACGTGAAAATAGTGAAACATGAAAATTGTTTCACTATTCATAAGAATAGATTGGCCGTATTTGGAATTGAATTTAATGTTATGAGTGTTATGACTATGAGAATGTATATCCTGCTCCCCCCCTGAGTTTCCGAGTTATCCGAGATAAAGGTATTCGTTACCTGTGGTTTATCGGTGAGGTGGAAGTGCGGGTTAACGAGCGCGAGCAATTATTTGTATTATCCTGTAATGCGCGTTATTATAAACGTAATAGTCGTGTCATTTGTACCGAGCTAATTAAGCGCGCGCGCGCGCCCGCTCGCTCTCGCATTACATGTAGCACGCTATAACGAGCGATAAATATGTAATAATCGTTAGTCATGCCCGACCGTTGTTTTCCCGAAAATTCCAGTCATTTTGGCGACGACCCAGGCTGGGAGACGCGCGTCGTTCGATAATCCCCGCTCGCGTAATTATCGCGAAAGAGCAGATCTGTTCGCCGTTCGCCTTTCTTTCTCGAGAAGCCTCGTGACACGCAAGTGCAAGTAAGTGCAAGTGTAAGTAAGAATTCCGTTCGATGCCAAGTGCCAGCCGCGAACGTCGGCGTCGCCGCCGCTCGCGATGCGCGATAAATCGCGGACGATATTATAACTGCCGGAATCGAGTCGATGCATAAATTTGGTGGTTGTAGTGATATACTATGAAATAACGCATCTCCCTGGATGATTCATTATTTCGGTGCTCTAATCTAGATTTTCAAATGTGGTTCGTACGCTTCACGTGAAAGACCATTCTGAAATTTCATCACAGAGTTGAGATCATTAATAAAACGAAGTTATTTTTATTATTTTTTTAAAAGCACTCAATTTATCATTATTTAATTTAGAGTTGATAATATCAAATTTTTTGAACTATTATCACGTTACTATCGATCACGACATGTATATACAGTTATATTCGTTTTCCCAGAGTGAAAAATATTCGACGGATATTTCGGATATGTCGAGAAATTTTGAGCAGCAAAAAATTTCACGTCGGGAATTTCGCGTCGCTCGAATTTATTCGAGACATTCATGTATAACACAATCTATTCGAACCGGAATCGCGAATGCATCCGTGTACATTCGCGCTGCCGCGTCGTTGGTCGCAGTCTTGGAACGTCTCCAGAGCGTCCAGGGCGGCTCGTAAACGCCCCGGCTCGCGAACGTAGCCGTCGTGTATTTCTGCGAGCGTAGGGCGCCTCCGTCTGGCCGAGGTATAAATTAGATCGACTTGTCACCGGTCGCTGACACTAAATAATACTTAGCGACTGGATTAACGCGCGGGTCTTTAACCGCGAGAGGCCGACCCTCCGCTGTCGCGGTTTCCGACGCGCGGCCGGTCCGACCTCCTATTTCACGGGTTGCATGAACTCGTCCGTGAAGGGGGACGAGGGAGGGGGAGGATTGGGACGATTTACGCGACGGGCGTGGACCAGCTCCGCCGCGGAGGCTGTGTCGAAAGAACGGACGGAGAAAAAAAATAAGCTCCGGTGATTTGCAGGTGATTAAACGCGTGGCGGATTAAAGGCGCGTGTCTCCCACGCATATCTCCCGACTGTATCTGCGTGTGTACGACTGTGTCGTCAAACATATAAGATAATCCCGACGGGGAAATAAACCTGTCGCCTTTCGAGGTGTCCGAGACGATTGCGCTTTACGGACGCGGACATTCCTGCGATTAGTATATTTATAAATTCGCTTATGCGGATTAACGTCAACATATTCGGCAGTAAACAAACTGCATTATCGCGCTTTCTTTTTTAATGAGATTATTACGTAGACTCGAAAAATTCGTGTGCCTGTCTGAATACGCTGGAGATACATAGGTGTATCGAAAGAATATACGAAGGATAAATAAACTCTATGATGAATGCGGGATAGATTAATCGACTGCTGTAGCCTCTAAGCGATATATATACACACACATACATGTTACTACTAAGTTTATAAAATAATCTTTGTGAAAAAATAAATTCGCGGTTCTAAAACTGACAACCGCTCGTGATTTTTTATGTACGATTTTACTTGATTTATCTGTATCTATGTTTGCAACTCAAACTCAAAGCAAGCGCTTTCGTCATCGAGATAGCATGAAAAGGTATCAGGAAAAAAGTTAAATATATATAAATCTGCGTTTAGTAACTAGAGAAGATTATCTGTTTCTCATATTAAACTCTTTGATTTCTGGATGAGACGCTAACGAAATGTCGGGCGAAAAGTATCGCAAGAAGTTAGACATCGCGGCAGTGTCTCGGGGAAATCCGATTGCCGCGTAAAAAAGCTTGTAAACAGGACCGTTTGGGAAGACTTATTATTTCCTGCCTGTCGTGACGGAACACTCCGATTACGACACCGCTCATTTCGGGACGAGCGCGAGACGACGCGCGCATTTATTTTTAACGCCGGCAACGACGGGGCGCATTCCGAGTATCGATTACGAGTGGCGTTAATGAGGCATCGGCACGTCAATATTCTTTCACGCTTATCTGCCACGGTCGATAAACGAAAACACGGTGCCGGGTAACAACTTGGACATGCTCCGAGCTCTTTAGCGGCGACGTAGAATTTTGTCGGTCGCGCTGTGTAATTCGCTCAACGTAGACCCGTGGACGACCGAGAGTCTCACGGTACGCGTTTGCTTAATAAATTGAAAATTCCAAGCTCTTGTTTGCTTGGGCAAGTTTTACGTATAAACGCGAAGTTATCGTCGAGCCGGGGAATCTTATTATTCGAGTTCGCTTTTTACAAGAATTTATAGAAGAGAGCGCTCGAGTGTTCCTCTTGAAGAAATATTGCCTTTACCGAACTATTAGACAATATATAATTGGCCATTTATTCCCATCATTATTTTGAAATTATTTAATTAAAAAGTGAATAAGTAGTAATGGGTCGGCTGTTACGTCGACCGGCTTGAAAGATACAAGTAAAGCAAATCGAAACGTAACAAGATCGCTTCTTGTTACGTGAAAGGAATTTTCGCTAAACTCCAATCTGAGAAGAAAAACCTATTAAGACAATAAAAATCTGATGCCGACGTTAATTAATTCTACAATCAATGATGCCTGTTAAATTTAACGAGATAAAAATTCTTAATGTTTGATTTACAATACGATGGAATTTCATTATAACGAGCCAGATAGAATAAAACTTTTGTAACATAAAATTTCGATTAATTTCAAGTAACGCTGTTAAAATATCAGAAAATTCGATATATTTCTATTGTAGTCAAATATTTACGTATTTAGAAATACCTCTTTTATTAACAAATATTTGCGTGTTCGCGTTGCCTCAACTAGTGTTAGTTTGTAATGAAATTAAATGACGATAAGCAACGACGCAAAGACAACACCGATCCACAAATTTCTCAGTTTCGATCGCCTCCTTCCTCCTGTCGGACTCGAATCGAAAATAAAGTGATTCGTCGCCGTAATCGCTCGCTCGTCGCCGCGAGCGAGCGGCCATCGATCTCCGGTTCGGTGCGAAAGAGTCCTTAATCAGAGGATCCCTACCGTTTTGTATCAGTCTAAGTTACGGGAGGCTTGCTCAGCGCGAGCGCGGTCGTCATTATGCAATACGATCAGTGCGCGTAGTGAAGCGCGACGTAGATCGACCGACTCCAGAAGTTGGGACATAATTCAGAACTTTGTCGCTGATCCCGCTCGTTAAGGAAAAGCGCTTTTTAGGACACCGCACCCGCCGCTCGATAACTTTTCTTCTTTCGTTCGCGTCGAAGCGCGATGCCATAGAAAATACATGCCACGGTGAAACCCGAGCGTGATGATGAAGTCGACATAATCTTTGCTCGGCACACAATTAGAATTTTTCTGATAGTAATGAATAATCTTCGGATGAAATCTTCAGATCTTAGTGTTCTTACGTTGATAATCTCTAAAATATAAAGTTTCCAAAATATATAAATTTCTCTACAAAACTGAAAATATAGATATGTGGTATTCAAGATGCATCACATTTTTATCTTCAATTTTTCGCAAAAATATTATGACATATACATTAATATGTAATTATGTACATTTTTGTAAATAAAAAATATCCTTCGAACGTTATACAAATATGAATGAGAAAACACATTTATCGCGATACCCTAAAGACAAACATATAGATGTATATTATATATTTTCGAATGACTCGAAGATTCAGATATCGCTTCGGACCGACAGCACCGAGCAAGTCGATTTTGACGAGAAGAACTACGAGCGTGTGCGAGTACACGCGAGCGTGTTACACGGACGGACGGACGGACGGACGGTCGCGCAACGCGGTTCGACCCGAGCAATTTCCCGTTCGCCTAATGGAGATAAGCCGGAACATACGATGCGGTTTTCTCAGGTGGCGTAATGAGCGAGGACACGGGACCCTTAATATCGCGGTCGACTTGCCCCCGCGCGGACGCAGGTGCGGCGAAATTGCCTCGTTCTAGAATCTGAACCTCCGCAGTGCCCCTCAGTTCGTGGCACGGCTTTACGAACCGCGCGAAAGCCGAGCCTTACGAGGTACTATGCGCTTCCGCCATGGTGTCCCCCGAGGGACAGTCGAGTGCTTTCCTACGAGCTGCTGCGGGGGTTATCGTCGTTGAAATAATTAATCGGGGCTGCGTGCGAGATCGATAGTTCCGCCCAGCGTGGCGCCCAGTTCCGTCCTTACCTTGGGCTATAGCTTCGAAAATATATACATACATAGCACGGGAATGGAGAGAGAGATCGCAAAATCTCGCCCGTGTCTGCGTTCATTAATCGGAATAAGATTCGTTTCATTTGCATGTCGGAGTATTCACTTTGAGCATTTATAAACCAAAGACCAAGGGAATTAGACGAGCTTTCGACTGCATTCGACTGCCTTTTATAAGATTACGCTCCCGCGCATGAATAACTCCAGCGCAAAGAAAAGGAGATTTATTTCGGCGTGAGGCCTGCAAGCCTCTAAGTGACGCTTTGCCCGCAACCGACACGCACGCGCGCACGGGCCTCCGTACACGTATATACGAAATTAATTTGGATCGTTATTTGCGTCAATAGCGTGCAGCTCGAACCGCGACTTAGACGCGCCTCCGTTATGCGTTGCAGCATTAATTACTCTCCATCTCAACCCGGGAGCCTCAATCACCTCTGTCTCGCGTAAGCGCGTCAACACACACGCGAATACAAACCACCTAGAGGGGAGCTTTCACGCTGCTGAAAATACCTTCGTGCGGAAGTTTGCGGAGATGAATCTCATGCGCGCGCGCACGGGCGCTGCACGCGGAAATTTCTGCATCGCCGCGACGCGCGAGCCAGTCACGCGGGAGCTCGCGAAAGCCATCTCATTTTTCGTGCACGAAACCGTGCTCAAAACCATGTACAATCTAGGAAGACGAAAGAGAGAGGGAGAGAGACTCACCGTGCGAATCTGGAGGGAAGCCCCGTTCGTCACGTGCACCCTGCCGGCATTCTTCGTCCCTCCTTCCGTTCGCGACGTTTTCCTCGCTGCTGATTCGCCTTGCGAAAGACCCAACGACTTTCGATCTGATGGACCTTTAGACCGCGGGAAGTCGCATCTTCAGCTTCCAAACGCTGGCAGTGAAGATTGGTAAAAAGATCGTCCGACGGGGATCACTGTCGCGCGGAACAGATCGATCTTGGAAAAAAAATATCTGTCCAGAAAGCCTATTCTCGATTTTACGAATGCCTCCCGGCAAATTGATTCGACGCGATGACGAACGCAGCTTGAGGAACTATTCTTAACGGTATGTTTCTAAGGTATTCTCTCTTGACGAGTCTTCCCTCCTTTTCACGCGATTCATGTATATTGCTATAAAAGTCGACTTCACGGAGCGACTGACCTCTTTTCACCGAAAGCGGTCATGTGGAAAAGCGTTCCCGAGGATCGCTCGAGTTCGCCAAAGGCAACGACTCGTTCATCGACCTCGAGAGGTCGTTAATCGTACCTCGTTAACGCGTTATCTCGATTATCTAACTTTTCGCCGAGCGGATGCTCCCATTCGCTCACAAATTATCGCTCTTTTATTCGCCCAAGCTTATCCTTCTCTCCCGGCTATAAAAGCCGGGAATAAATTCCGGATGTTTTGGCCTTGCACGCCCGTTGATCGCGATCACTTGCGATCGATCTTATTGTCTCGATCGGCGGAGTCGAGGCGCGCACCGCTGAGGCGGCCTCGATGATCGATAAGGCGCTAACGCGCTAATTGGCAGACAGTGGCCACCGCGTTCTAACCATCGAGTTAATTATATTTAATTGGCGGGCCCATTAATTGTATCCTTAATTATGGGCTATCCTCGTACGCCGGTCCGGTAACGATCGAGACGACGGGAGCACGATGGAATAGGGACCACCGCGTCGACATAAGAGAAGAATTACGAAGACTTTGCACGTCGAGGACCACCGCGTCGACGAGAGAGGCGAAGGTACAACAAAGCCGTTTCCAAGTCCAGGATATTAAACGATCCACCAGCTCTCTCCCGTCGCCAGGATTAATTCTGTGCAGGGTCCTCGCGCGCTTCCTCGAGGTCGCGGCAATCGAGAGGACTCGACGTCGAGTCCGCCCCGTGATTTTCTCGAATGAAAAGGGCTCGGTTTGTCTCGAGAACGGTTGCCTTACAAGGCTTCTTACGCGCCTCGATGCCCTCTCCCGAGAGGATCGTATACGCGGGGACGACGACGAGGGTCGTCGTCCACTTTTCTTGGCGAGAGGCGCCCTTTTTCCAGCACGATGGGCGTGCTTCAAGCCGTCGCCTCTACGGGAAAGCTCCCTTATTACGGCGATCGATCGGTCACCTCCCTTTCTCTCCGATCCAGACACGTCTCGAAGGGCACGCGAGGATTATGCGCCTCGTCGAGAGCCCTGGCTTCGTGCGAGAGATCGCTGGCGAGCCGAGTCGCGGTTGATCGCGACGCGTGCAGTGTGCTGCGATGATTTGGCGTCGTCGTCGCCTTTAAAGAAATCTTCGCACCGTCGCATGAACTATGACAGACGATTTAGGCACTCTTCGTGGCGAGATAGTTTCCGGCGCACGGTGCGGAACGGAATAGGTACCTCTCGAAGCAGATCGCGCAGGAAATCTTAAAGCCTTAAAATACACTTCATGCTGTTCATCACGTCGCTAAGGGAAACGTCGAGCCCTCTCGCATCGCGCGCTCCGTTTCGTTACATCAAGCTCTCGAATATGAACTCCTCGTGATGTCTTAACGTTTCTGTATAATAAAACGCCGAGAGCGCTCGGATGACGAAATTCTTCGTGCCGTATCTACGCGAAATATGGAATTTTTCGCGGCTACGGCGGCGGCGGCGGCGGCGGCGGCTGTGTGTTTCCGACGTGTTTTGACCCTTGAGTTACGCGATCTAACCCAAGTTATACGTATCAATCTTCACGTGTGCGTACACTTCCTCTCGATTGAGTCCCGTATACGGTAAATGTAAACGTGCCCCATTCGTCTTCGTCGACACCGTGCCAACTTTAAGCAACTTTAATGAACTGGAGCCCCCGAGGACGTCTCAGCGGATCGATTCCAAGCTCTCGTTACACCTCTCGATGTTCCTTGCAGGATTCGCAGATCAAGATTCTCGACGGAGTCTCGTAGAGCGGTGATATCCTCCAAGCGGGAGGATCGTAGAACAACCACCACACGAGACCTTGCTTAACCATGAGTGCGTGGTTCTCGATGAAACGTTAGTCGTTGCCCGTTCTTCAATTCTCGCGCGGACGTCGAAATTCGCGGGCCGTCCGCTCGCGCGAGCACCCGACGACGAACTCCGAGAGGAGGACCCGGCGCGGAGAAGGCACCTTCGCCGAGGTAGAGGAGAGGTCACCCCGCAGCGAAGCGGGCTCTCGGCGCGACTGAGAGGCTCGGGACCGCGGCAACGAGAGCCACCCCCGCCGCTGCGAGAGGGTGGCGGAGGCCCGGGGGTGTGTGTAGGTGCGCGAAAGAGTAGGAGGACTAGAGGACGAGAGGGCAAGAGAGAGAGAGCGAGGAAGAGAAAGAGAGGGCACGGGAGAGAGGACGAAGAAGGAGCGCGCTGTGCGCGCAGCCGCGAGTTCGAAAGCCGGACCGACGGCATTAATTGTGTGTGCTCTCCTCTCCTAGCCGCGAGGCGAGAACTCGCGCGAGAGATCGCGAACGCTCGCCCGCGTCGCTCGCGAGCGGACGATCGTCACGAGGGGATTTCTATCGCATCGGGTTCTTCGGTTTGCGAGAGGATCGCTCATCTCTCTCCCCTCCCCTTCCCTCCCCCGCATCGCACAGCTTTCCATCAGACCAACCGCCCCCGTCGCTTTTGCAGCGGGCCCCATCGCCCTCCTATCCTGCCATTCTCATCCTCCCCCCTCGACCGCTGCGCCTACCCTGAAATAATGGACGGATAATCTGTTCTGGCGCGGTCCCGCCGGGACTAAAAGGTTCCTCCGAAATTCACCGAGCAACCCCCCTGGCGCTCCCGCTATCACCCCCATCCTTTGACCTCTCTCGGTTTCGGTTGCTTTCTCAACTTTTTCACCCTCTCTCGTCGACCACTCGCTCGCTCGCCTGACGTTCCCTTTCTCGAGTGCCGAGGCCCTTTCGTACTCTCGGGATGCGCGAGGAATCGAACGCGGATGCTGAACCTCAAAGTTACTCTACGAGGATTAAGAAGCGTTGCTCGGTACGATCGACGTTCTTTCGGAAAATAAAGCCCTTACCTGCGCGCGGTAACTTTGCAGTTTAGGGCTTAAACAATACAATTCCGTTAAGCTTATAGAATTTGTTGCAGACACGAAAAAGTTATTCCCAGGTTTATCCATGTGTGACGTCGAAAATAGGATGGTCACTATATGTGCAGACAATATTCTCCTTTTCTATTCTTATACATTATTTATTGCATTTTTTTTTACACATTAAAGCTTTTTATAAATACCCGCATAAAACGAAATTATTTAAAATCATTGACACGTATTTTTAATGGACTGCAAATCCGATATACTTATTTATGAGCCTCGAAGGAACGAATTTAAAATAATGTCGAGTATCGAAGCGAACTTTTTCGTTCGGGTCAATATTCGACCCAATTTTTCGTTGTCCATTTTCCGCGGTTGCTCTCTTCGCGGGCGTGTAAGCGAGTTAAAAAAAGAAGTCCTTCTCGGCCTGCAGATAAACGGAGAATGGGGACGGTTAGGGCGCGACTTTTTAGTGCCGCGTTTGCATAGAAAGCACGTTTTACGGGCGGGGGGAAACGAGCGGCGAGGTAGGTGTCCCGGACGTTCCCGGGGCCTCTATCGGCGGTTTTGGTGGCGAGGTGGCACGCAATTAGAAGTGTAGCAGCCGCGCCATAAACATAAAGCGTGCGGCCCTTGTGCGGTACTACGCCCACGTCAAACGACTCTGGCTTTTACTCCCGACAGTCGTAACGGCGACACGTATGAAAGTCCGACGCTGCACGGACACGGGATGGTGCGTCGGACTCTCGTCATGAATAAGAAAGACGTACGCTCGTACCCTTTCACGTTTACGAAATCTGTAATTTACATCGACGTGCGCGCGCACGTGGAGACGACAGCGACGTGGACACGATCGAGTATCACCGTATCTCGAGAGTATCAAATAAATTAGCGTTTGGGAGGAGGAACTCGAAAAAAAAATTGGCAAAAGTATTCTGCTGAAGTATATATATATATATATATATATATTTCCTTACGGTCGACGAAACAAAACTCCTGTTCTTATCAAAATATTATAAATTACGTGAGCGTACCAACATATAATGTTATTTAAATAGTACAATGTCTGATTTAATTAACAAACTCGGCTTTATCCCTCTCGCAGGAAATTCGACAGTTAAGAACAAAGCGCAACGTACTTTCTCGCTAACATTATTGACAAATAACGTTGGCGGCAGACTAAAGGAAAAGCGTCGTCCCTCCTGAGAGAACGCGAAATTCGTGGTAACTTCCGTAAATGAGAGGATTGCCGTGGATGGCGAAACAGGCGAAAGTCGCTCGAGGGTATACAGCCTATTTCGTCAACGGAAGCGTCTCCGGGATTCCCGTCTCTCGGGGAGGGGGGAGGGGGGGCTCGTATAAGAGGGTGGAACTTACGCCGCCGCCGCCGCCGCCGTCCTCCGATAGGACTTCTCAATCCGTCTCTCGAGATCCCACGCGGTAAAGACTCGTCAACTCGATCGGGACTTTAAAACAATTTTGATATCTCATCTCTGCCGCGCGTCTTCCCCGCGCGCGACTTCCTGAAATCGGCTCCCGAAGTACTTTTCAATCTCCCGGGGGAAACTGCATCAACGTCTGATTGCTGATTCAAGCGCGCACGCGAATGGCTACGCTGCGGAGTCGCGACGAGTGGATTCGACAGCGAATTTAATTCGACAGTTTTTATATAAGACCACTCGTTCGACGGCATCTTAATGTATCGTTTGTTTTTTTAAATGCAGAAACAACTCTTTAATGCCTTTCAGTGAACGCCTTTTGTCAATAAATTACATTTCGGATGAAACTAATGTGGGGAAATTTGAACGATGCATCGAAATTCCAACGACAGAATTAACGACTGTCATTTTTTTAAATGTATTATTATACAAAATTGTAAAAATTGATTAGATGTTTTAATCAATTTCTTAAAAATTTCCTTTTTCTGTCTTACATAATTTATTTTCACTTTTGTAAATTAAAAATTTTTTAATCTTCTTTCTTTATTTACTTCTCTTTAGTTGTAATCATCTTAAGTTTAATATATATTGCCACATTATATTTTAGCTTTCATATAAAAATCACATAAATATTTTCTCCAAAAAAAAACATATCTACTTTATTATATTAAAACTATTTTCTATTCATTTCCTCAAACGTTTACACATCCGAAAATTGCACTCCGCGTTAATGCGTGTGATTTATGTTTGATATTAATCACATTCATTTGCAGGCAATAACACCGCGCAATGATGCGATATCAATGTAATCCATGTTTATATTAATTACGTTGCTTATTAATACTAAGCCGCTGGAATCCGATTATACCCTCCGTTCGAAAAACTGGGAAATAATTTGCGAAGATTCGATGCTTATCAAATACAGCAATATTCTCACAAATTACACTATCCGGGAGAATTTATAGTTGATCGCGCGCACCCGATTACGGCAATTCTATCGCTCGATATAAACTCGACTGCTAAGCAACTTCCAACAATGGACGCGACTGCGCCACGGCCTTTTGTCTACGTGGAACTTTCACAATGTCGCGCATTTTCCTATTGAAGTCTCAGTTAAGGCTAAGTGACATAATTTTGCGCAATTGGCAAGAGGATTATCCGCGAAAGTCCGAATTCAGTTATCGGAAGTCCGTGTAGAAGGCTTCTCATCTTGCCCCTCTTTCCCCCCCCCCCTTCCCACCCGGTGAACTAATTGATTTTAAAAAGAATCCCGCGGAATATCTTCCTCCCCCTCCTCGCGACATTTCGCAGTAAAGCAACAAATCCACGTGCACGATATGAAATATAGCGGAAAGTAGTGAAGACGATATTTCGTCGAACGGGAATTCTTTTTCAAGTAACGGCTCCTTCGTGCAATCGTGAAATTCTCACGAATTACTCGCAGGAATTATATCTAGTTAGGGGGCGGATTGTGTTACTTAACTTCGCTCTTCGCGGCCCATGCGCAGCCCACGCCTCGCCTTATTGAAACCCTAGCTAAGACCGCGTGGAACATAATTTCGCGAAATTGGCGGAAGGATTATCCGCGGAAGCCGCTGTAACTAAGCGTCTGTACGGAAACTTTTCTCCACGCCGATTGAGGCGGAACGACGAAGAGAGAAAGAGCGAGAGAAAGAGAGAGAGAGAGAGAGAGAGAGAGAGAGAAATAGAAAGAGCGTAGAAGAGAGGGTAGAACAAGAGCGCGGAGAAAGGGGATAAAATCTGGAAGAGCGCTGTATCGATTTCCCGCGGCAACCCTTTGCGTTTTACCTCTTCGTCTCAATCTCATCCTTCTCTTTCTCTCTCTTTCGCTCTCTTCTTTCTCCCTTTCTCTCCCCCTCTTTCTCTCTTTCTCGGTGGCTCTCGCGACCAAATAAATTAGTTGTCACGAAAGAGCAGAAGCCGGCCAGCTGGCTGGCAGACGGACGATAAAATTACCCGAACGAGCTTAGAGCCGGGGACAAAGTTGAGCCACGCCAAGAGCATTTGCGGAAAGGGTTTGAAGGCGACTGAGATCGCTATTCGTACCTAATTCGCTTCGCGGAAAATAGAAGGTGGACGTTAACCCGGAGGGCGAACGAAAGTGCGGGCGATACGATTGTCACGATCGCCCATTCTCCTAACTCGATCCATGAGCATCCGAAAGAGGGAGAGAGAGATAAGGAAAAAAAAAAGACAGGAGGCAAGCGATCGCGTGAACTGCCGCAATTCCACATATCTAACGTGCTCCTGCAGTGATCTTCCGGAATTCTCGACCAAACGCGAAACCGTAACATTATTCGCTGACGAGACCGTTCTCTCTCATGCGCTCTCTGTGTGCCATCTAACATTTTAATAAAAGATTCACATCTCGAAACGGTGCATATGCGCATTCATGAGATTTTTCGATGCCTGCGTTTTATACGCTTGGACCTTGAATATGTCGATTTTATGAATTTCGAGATCGTCAGATTGCGAAATTGTGGAACTCGCGGATTCGCGAGCCTCTAGAAGAGGCTCATTGAACTCTGCAATCGTATAGGAATTTTGAAATTTTAAATTTCACGACATTTGGATTTCAAATTTCGAATCTCGACTATCGGACTCTCTTAACGTTTTTTCGGTGTTTGTATTTGAGATCTTTGTATTTCACTTCATTTATACACTTTAGATTTTTTCAGATACATCATTCCACATATCTTGTAATTTTTCATATTTTATTAATAATATATCTGCTTCAGGAACAAAAACCTGAACAAAAATTGGTTATGCCTATTTATTAATTAAATATATATACATACATGACTCTAGAAGATGTGCTAAATATACATATTCCTATTTCCGCATATTATCTAAGTTGATCTCAAACCGGATCCGTATCCGCAGCGTCACAATGCTCTCACCTTACTACAGTAATACTTGCCACGTCTTCGGTTCGATGCATTGCTATGCATTATATATATATATATATATATATACGTATATATACATATAGACGCACACATATACGCCGCTACGGCGTAAACGACGTCGCATCGAATCAGATAAACGTCCGAAGAAGCGCGGTAGTTTCTCGTTGCCGAAGATGTTGTCACGCGGCACCCCCCGTACCGCATCGTCTTTCTCATCATCATCCGCGTCCGGCGAAAACAGCAGCCGAGATGATTTTCACGATACAACGACAACGTACGCCTTATAACGCGTTCTCGTGAGCGAGCGAGCCATGGAAAAAGGAGCAGCAAAATCGCGGAGACACGCCCATCGGGCACCACGGCGAAAATAGCGAAATAACTGATATAGCCTGCGGGAACAAACCATCCCTCGAGTGCCGTGTGGGTGGTTGTGCGCTCTCGCGTTTCCCCGACAGAAACGAAAGAGCAACCCCTTGGCGCGCCGCGCTCTTATTTCCCCGTGCATTTTCGGACGTGTCGCGATTTTCTGCACACGACAGTATCTCGTTGCTCATCGGCAGATCCCACGTTCGATACCTCGCCATCCGAAGCAAGCTTCGACAAAACAAACGAGAAAGAGAGAGAGAGAGAGAGAAAATTTTTATCTTCTTGATCACGTCAAATTACATCGAGTACACGTACCATGATATATTCTGTTATCTCGAACTCCCGAATGGGAGCAGTCAACGTCAATCTATGGCTGAAGAATAGAAATGTGCGATACCCATCAGCCAACTGCCAATCCCCTCTTTTTCGTCTCGAGTTATATAAATTTGCGCTAATTTCCGAACCAGGCCTACCGCCTGATATAACGGCCCGATTTCTCCCGGAGCAGCACGAGATACGCATCTCCCGCATCTGCCTCGGGTATACCGAGTATAAGCCGATTACACCTTTCTTCGGGATTTCTCGAATACGTGCAATGCGGCACGGACGAAATCAGCATAGCGGGGACATTAATATCCATTATATTCCCAGCGATCCGCGCGCGCTCAACTTTGAGTCCTGCCATTTCTCCTCTCGCCCTCCCATCGCCGCCTCCCGCCATCTTCTTCCGTTTTCTCGAAGCAACGGTATATATCCGCGGACCGTTTCGTGATTTATGGAGAAAGTTTAGCCTCGCGATTATCCGACGGGGCTACCCGACACCGCGACAGTTGGCGACTCGTCCTTCGGTCCTCCACATCCTGCCGCGGCTTCCTCTCTGCCTCGTCTATCCTGCGTCTATCCGCCCCCTTTCCTACCCCGGGATCCTCCCGATTTCCGCTATCTCTCTTTCCGTCATTCGCTCGGATTAGTCGAATCGCCATTTTCGCCGGGTAGATAGGTGCGCGCGATTACCATCCCGAAATCATGATTCTGCGAAAGGGCAAATCTTCCGTGCCGTTTCGTTCGACGCGAACAGAAACGACCTGCCGCACTCGTTAATTAAATTAGCCGACGCGTTCGAATTAATCCTCCGCGCGCACTCGGTTGGATTAGAGCAGAAATATTTGAAGGCGGGGTGTTGCGGGGGCTAACGAAGATATAAATTCGTGTCTTACAATCAGATCTACGAAAACTCGCTCACACCGACCGCGATTAATCTCGCGCAACGGGACTCTTCATTCTCGAAATACCTTTTTTTTTTTTTACTGAAAATGACAGAGACCTAGTGCTCTCCATTATTTTATAAATCTCCATACAAAAGTTACAAAAATAATAAAAATAAATATAACAGGAGCACATATCGCTCTTAAAATAAATTTTACTCACAAGTTTGATCAGAAAATATGTTACCTATTTTTAGTCATAAATATGAATTTTCTTAATTTCTGATCTACAGTCGGATTCAAACGTTACGCTATTCTCAACTTTATTCTGGCAGGCGCTGAAATAAGTGATCATCGCTGTTTTTGCGCAGTCGCGCCGAGTGTGTACAAACACGCCTGCAGCGAGCGGTACTTCGCCAGTCGAAACCACTCGAGCCAGTTAAGAGGAGCGCGGGCGCAATCGTGCTCGCGCACAACGCGAGTATAATGTCTTTCAGACTGGATAATGCGATGTCGGGCGGTTCTCTCTTCGTGTTCTTGCTCCCCGGGAGCGCGTCTCTTCGGGCGCCCGAAAAACTACCTCCCCCTTCTGCCCCTACCTTCCCCTTTCCTCTCGCGCGTTTCCCTTTGCATTTCCGCCTACCCCTTTTCCCGCGTCCTCACCGTCATCCTTTCCCTCAACCCCGCGCTCAACTCGCTCGCTCATTCCAAACAGATGTCGCGTTACGATTCTCGGCGCGAGCTGGAGGCAACCCACTACCGCCTACGATATTCCTTGCCGCGCGACGGCGGCGGCGGTGGCGGTGGCGGCGCGGCGTCTGCGTTCGCCAGATGTCATGTAAAAAGTTTTCGACGCTAAAGACGTCTTTGTATGTACGCCGTGTTTCCGGCGTGTATCGAAGTGGCGCGAGACACGAATGAGGATACATTGAATCATCTCGCGGGATGAACTCGAGGAGAGCGAGAGGAAGATGAAAATACTCGTCGGTATTTCTATGTTCTTATCACGGAGAATCGCTGTATAGATCTGCAGAAAGTAATTGAGATACGACAGTATTATCTTCGTGATGATTTAATTTTTAATCTTGTCACATCGGTATTTTTTAATATTCTGAATATGTGCTGCTACTTTTAAAATGGAAAATTAGATGAACAGTTTAGCGAACAACAAATTGATTAAACATATTAACGAGTAGAATACAAAATTTTTTTGCATCCTTGTAAAGTTACACAAAGCGTAACTTGTGGCTAAAAAAAATTTGCCGACTCAACACACACTTGCGTACCTTTCAACTCTGTTGCTAACTTGATGTAGTGAGTCGCATCCCCGAAATGCTCATTAATCTTTTCCGAGTTCTCGCGTGACGCAGTTGGCGTAACTCTACATAAATGATTTATATAAATGATTAACTCTTTCGAGTAACTCCGCTACGTTTTGTAGGTATATCAACGTGAAACGCAAAATGAACGACTTTTAACAACTGTTACTAATAATACAAAACACCAAAGGGGAATGGTAATCGTTAATTACGAGGAAAAATATATTCATCGGTATTTTACGGGCAATACAAATTGCGTTCGTTCATACGAGCGCGGCCATCGATTTCTATTGCCTTAAGTGCGACGCAGTTTCAATCTAGAGAGTGAATCAGAGAGCCAGGCGGAATTATGTAAATTGTCAGATGGATACGGAAATAGGTTTTCCATAACACGGTTACATTCCGTAACGTTTCCTTAATGAGAATGCAACTTTAATGACTTCCGCCGCGCCTGGAAGAACTTTGTTATTAGATAACATTAATTCGTGCCGATGCTTTTCGCCGTGCTGCATTAAATCACCATCCGTTATTCATACCAGATTAATCACTTCGCGAATAGTTTTTTTTTTTACGTTTATGCCGAAATGCAAGAATGTTGGTTAAACATGTCTCTTAAAGTTAAGGGTGCTACATGATTTAAAGAGACTGAAGACGAGCAGAACAATGTTGATTATATTAACGACAAACAAGATAGGGCAATTTCTCCGAGATCATCAAAGCCGCGTGCGCGGGAGGCGCCGCGTTTCATCCCCGGGGCTGATGGTCGACCCTAATCGAAAGAAATTAGCCGCGAGTTAGCCGAGACTGCTCGTCCGAGCCCCAATTTCGAGCGGGAAACGCGTTCTCCTCGAGAGAGAGAGAGGGACCCCCGTTTACACGCGCGTGATTAATGTCCTTAATGTCGCCCCCGATCTCGTAATCCCGGCCGCGATTTTAATAACCGGTCGCCCCCCCGCGACGGCGAAAGCGCACGGTAGGTATTATGCGACGCGCGTCCGCTTTTATGGGGGGGCCCGGTTTAATGTCGCTCGCGCAACAGAGAGACGGGGGGGCACACATCGCACAGGCGTCACCGTTTTCATCTCACAACTGAAAATGCAACAGAGACATAATGCTCGAACGTGCGTGCAACTGCAGCTATAGTCCCGATCAACTCTCTAATTCGCTGGGTAAAAATATTCCACAGTCTAGAAAAAAAATGCACGTTACCAATTGTGTAATTATTTTTTGTATATATAGTTAGTATAGTATATTATTTGATATATATAGTTAACGTACAGCGATGTGTGCCCCTAGACGTGGACGCCGCTGCGAAAAGGGACAAACGTGAGGAAGGGGGGGCGGGGGAAGGCGGTGGACCGAGTGTAACGGCACGAGTAACAGCAATATGCCAGCGATATCCCGTGGCGATGCATTAATACGAGATGCAACGGGGGGGACATGAGGCAAGAGGGAAAGGGGAGGGGAGAAGAGGGGAGGGAACGGTGCGCACCGCGGGCGTGCTGTGTCTTCTCGCGCGAAGGATGAAAGTTTGATGAGATCCCAGCCACGTGACTACCCGGCGAGATCTCGCGGCAGGTTATATACGTGTGTTATAGGTGGGCATGGGTGCCCCGGGTCGCCACGTGCCGCAGGAATGTCATTACACCGAGAGAGAGGGGAAGGGGATATTATGAATTCGCCGACGGCGCTCCGGACAGCCGGCGGCACGGACTTGCGTCTTATTGCGTCGCGATCTTCCGGTCTTTTGCGATATTAACTTCGGAATGTACACTTCGGAGCTCTTGAAATCACTCTGGAATATCTCATTACCTTCTTATTACCGCAGAAAGCTCCTATATAAGGAGCTTGAATCTAAAATTTTCTTTACTTTTTTTTTTGTACTCCACCGCACGACGCGAATTTTTAATTAATATTCAGAAACTTTTCATTTTTCACTAGATTCGTTGGAAATCAAAGCGAATCTATTGGAAATCTATTTCGTGAGAACAAATCCAATTTTCGTTCCTCACGATGCCATTCAATGCTGGACGGAGATCCTATACGATGCAGGGATAATGGACACGAGCGTGCGCAAAATACTGTTACTCGCGCTTGTAGTTTCGTCGTAGCGAAGCGCATTATTAATAGTGCGAATTGGTATTTGCACCGGGCAACTTTCGCAAACGAATTCCACCGCACCGTCCGGTGCGGCGCGACCGACGAGGTGTGGAACAGGCAGCGAAAACTTTCGCGGCTGGCCGCCGGTGGTCCGGGGACCGCAGCTATAGCGGTCGGAAAGGAGAGGAAAAAGGGAGGACGACCCGTACGCGAAAATCCAGCGGCGGTTGTTTCCCCTTCCCGCGGGCGCTCCTCCGTCGCCGCGCCGCTCCGAAACCAATGTACACGCGCCTTCGCGCGTAATCGGGCTTACGAGAATACGGAGTTAATGCACTTCGGGACGATAAACTTTTCAACAGGAGATGCGAGAGACGCCGGTGATTTCCCCTGCCCGTCACCGATTTAAATCCCCGCTCTGAAAGCGGCCCCGCGATTAATTTCCAGCTCTTTTTTCGACGATCCCCCGCGCGAATGCCCCGTGGCGGGGAAAAAAAAAAGAAGTTCGTTAAAGTTTGCGATAGCACGGAACTGAGAGAGCTGGGAGTCGCCTTTTTCTCAAATAGTTGCATCGTTTCGGAGGGTACACTCAATGCATCTTTAAATATTATAACGGCTTGCAAACTACACCGCACGCACGCACTTAGAGAAATAAAATACTATTATATATATAGTGCAATTTTAAGATACTTGGTAACATTATATAAATTATTTGGATATCACAAATTACTTTTTCCTTCTGCAAAATTTACTTCTATTTCTGTTAATGCTGAAGAGATTGGAACCTCAATAAATGAATGTAAAAATTCTTAAATTCGCGAGTACGCTCTTAATCCCCCGACAGAGCAAATTGAAAGGTTGCGGCCAATGAAAGAATACCGTTAAAACTTTTGCACTAGTAACTTTCTCCCAATAAGAAAAAAAGGGAATCGATATGCTATCGCAATACGAAATAACGTAGTAATTCGCTTCATTTTTCCGAAGGGGGACGTGGCTCCGAACTTTCCTGATTCTTCTTCACGCGAACGATAGCTAGCGTTTCAGTATAATTTCCCAACAACGCGCACTATGATTTCCCTCGTACGGAGATGCTCCCCGACGTCGGAAAACTTTTCGCCGGCGGGAAAAAAAGTGCGGTTGTAAAGTATGCCTGTAGCGCGAACGAACGAACGAGCGAGCGAGCGAGCGAGCTCTACCTCGTGTAACGTCAAAATGCGCTGGTAAAGTTACCGTGTAATTTTGCGGAGTACGTGAAGAAGAAGCAGGTCGACGTCGCCGAGTTCCCGTCGTCGTCGTCGTCGTCGTCGACATCAACGAGTCGCGATGTCGACGCTTATGACACTCACAAGAAAACCCTCGCAATCTCTCTCCGATTTTCACGAGCTTCGCATATGCGCATATATATATATATATATATATATATATATATATATAGACAGCTCAAAATCGGGAAATCACATATCTTTCCCCTTCTATTCTTCTCTATCTTTTTACGTGTACCTACGTCGGAAAGGACGATTTTGCTGAAGAATCTAAAAAATTTAGCTATAGATGCAAATCTGATAGGAATTTTGTTGGACAATCAAAATAATTAAGTAGAACGCTCAAACATATACTGAGCAAATGTTGCAAAAAGTTTTGACATTTTACCAACCAACTTGAGCGTCTCACATAATTATTTTGATAGTCTAATAAAATTATTCTCATATTTATATCTCGTTAAAAATTTTTAGATATACCGCTTAAGCAAAACTGTTCTTTCTCGTTAAAAGCCAAAATGTCCAATTTCCACTAAAATTTCCGATTTTAAAATAATCTAATAATTTGAAGGACTTAGGCTCGTAAGAAAATAATAAATTAATAATTTTATTATAATCTAATTAAGTATATCTTTGTTTTCTGATCTAATTACATATATCTTTGTTTTCTATTTCTACATTTCTGAGGTTTCGTTCATCAATGTCTTTTAGTCTTCAATCGATTGTAAAATTACCGAGATATTTCCGACATCGATACAACCACCTGTGCTTCATACAATCTCTCATATGGACGTTTTGGCGAAAGTACGCGACTTCTGACACACTGCACTCTACGTACAGTCAAGCGGACTCGACGTATGGCGGCCGACGTGCACGTCGAAGGATGTTTCCTACGTGCTACGTGCTAAACTCATCGTGTAACTTCGGCAAGGGAAAAGGAGGTCGGCTATCTGCGCGCACGGTGCATACACACACACACGCGCGGTCGCCTTTCGTGGAACAAAGAGACCGCTTGACAAACTCGTCAACTCGATTTGTGCTCGGAGTCGCGACGCGATCACGTTAGACACGCCATGTACATAAACTCGACGTAGGCTCCAGGCCGCAACTTTGCTTTTTTTTACTTTGACTTATCGCAGGCTGTGATATAAATTTAATATTTCCGTCGAAAAGACCCGCAAAATATGATACCCATTAAATACTTTTCTCTCCTCCGTCAAAATCAATCTTACAGAATAAATATTCAATAATCAATAAAATATTCATTAATCATCCTGGTAATTAAAATAAATTAAGCTAACTAAAATTTTCAGGAAATCTCGAAATGTTGCAATTAACTTCAAATTTAATGGCATAAATCAATCTCTTGGTTGTATAGCGGCGGATCAGAAGCCTCAGGCGCGTGGGCTAAAGCGCGTTAAGAATCGTATCTGAAAGCCGCGAGCGAACGAGCTAGGAAACTACCGTCGTCCCGTGCAGAAACACAGAGGGTGGTGTTAACCACCCCTTGAGCGAGCGCAGTAAACCTAGTTAACGAAACACGTAGCATCCGCGTGAAGTTGCGAGTGCAGCCGAAACTCGCGGCAGACACGGGCGAAGGCAGAGGGATGAATGCGGGCTACGGGAGTTGTGCGGAAGGGAGGAGAAGGGGGAAGAGGCCGGGCGGTAGACCGGGACCGCTGCCGCCGGTGGGCGGCTGGGAAGTTTCGGGACAAACAATAACTACAACAACAACAGCGGCGGTGGCGGCGGCAGCGGCGGTGGTGGCGGCGGCAGCGGCGGCGGCAGCAGCGGCAGCGGCGGCGACGACAACGGCGGTGGCGGCGGCGTCGGCGACGAAGGCAAGTGTACGTCGTGCACGCGCCGACGATAATTACAACAATAACCGTAACGACGTGAGTGGCGGGTGAGGAAGCGGGAGCGGGTGACGGCGGTTTAATTAGAATCGTGTCTGTCGCCGACTTAAGCTCCCTCGTCGACTCGCTTTGAACGGCGCCGGGCCGCTCGCGGGATTTCGCCGCCTATCCCCGTGACACGTAAGTGAAAAATCCGCTTAACCCTCTCACGCTTAATGACTTGTACGTGTCGCATAAGAGAGATAAACCTTTTTTTTTTGTCGAAATCGTGCACGAGCGTATTTATGAGAGATATTATATAATATTCAAAAGCGGACAATCGGTAAGTGAAACATGTATTATGGAATGATTAAGATGGCAATAGAACAAAAGGGTATCTAAACATCTGTGCTTGATTTGAAGATATGACAAAGGTATAATATTTTAATGTGAAAATTAGGTCGAAAAAAATTATCGATTTTTTTCATAGTCATATAATCATTCTCGCGATCTGTAAAAAGAATTTGTAAAAAAATTTACTCCCGAGATATATAGACACTGATTTAAGACATGTGACGAATATGTAACATTTCAATCAATTTTATCCTTATCGAAACAAGAATTTTTATAGCTCCTCGAATCGATAACTTAAATTAGCATCCTATAAATCAGCCGTTTATTTTTGATCATTGATTTTTATTAAAAATCGATTAAAACGATAAAAGCAAATAATGTGACATATTAACAACAAAAAAAGCACTAAACTTACACGTATGTTTTATTTGATTGCGCTGTGCCATCTTAATAGACGTCACGTGCGACAGAATGCAGATGGCCGAGAGGGCGACTTCCCGTTACCAGCGTTAGGCCGTTAAGTGATCCTAATGCCCGCGGTCTAATCGCCGCTAATACCGGGACCACCATATCTCTCCCTGTCCTCTCCCTCGCCGTCTCGCGCGTGCATTGTCATGCACTTTGACTAACGTTTCTGGCGCTCACCCTCGCCTGCGTGTCCCGTAATGAGGATTACGCCGATGGTCATGCGTATTAATCACCGTCGCTTCGCGCGCACAATAATGATCGAGAGGACGAGTCGGACGGAAGAGCCGTATGGATTTAGCGCGACTGATCACGATTATCGCAGGGCGCGAATGATATTTCGCGATATATTCGGGTTTGCCGAACCTGAACTGTCGCGATGAAATTAATCTTGCACCGTAATAACAAAGGATTTTCTGGGAACCCAACTTGCTTTTTCAAAGAGAGTATGGAACATAGGATGAGAATAAAAAATACGGAAACGCTGAAGTGTGTTATAAATACTTTTGCAAGTGTTTTTTTAAGCTTGCGTTTCTTCAAATCCGAAACAATATGCCGCAACAAAAATAAAAATTCCAATAATTCTATATATTTTGGAAAAGTTAATTCCCAATAAACAATCTAAATTAAAAATTTTATCCTAAAACTTATTTCAGAGGGAAGATTATTTTTGTTATAAAACATTAAAATTTATGCAGCAATAGCTTCTTTTTTTTATGTTCATGAAAATTTAATATTGAGAGAAGAGATAACACGGTCGACTTAATGACGCTAAATATTCCGAGACAAGTCGTTCATCGTAAAGTCCATTACAGTTTATGTTAGTCACGGCATTAAATTAGAGATTAGCAAGAGAAACAAGAAATCGTCGAAGATATTAATTAAAATTCAAACACAACTGGTTATCTCGGTTCTCAGTTTTCGACGTCGTTTATCAGCGACATTCGTTACTCGGGGAATGTTGCTCGGCGAGAGCGCGAGTCTAAGCGTACGGATCTAAGAAGAAGCGGGGAACGTCCGGGGAGAGATATGGCGGTCGGTATTAGTGCCGATTAGGCCCGGACATTAGGGTCACTTAGTACCGGTCAGACCGCGGATCGTTAGCTCGGTGGCGCGCGCGATACCAATCTAAATTTAAATACACCTTAACACCTACTGCTATTTATTGCGCCATTCGGCATCCACGGCCCGTCCGCGGCAGGCCGAGGAGCGCCGGGGCCAATCATGCGCCTGTTAATGGTTCGTCGGCCGAACGAACGTCGTAAATCACGAAATTGGAGATGAGCTCGCAGGTAAGAGCGAGAAAACAACGGGAAGAGAAAAGGGAGGCGGAGGTTATGTTGCCGAGACTGTTTACGTTCACCTACATCTTCCGGTCAGGGCCCCTCCCGGGGCGACTGTCTCGTAAAAATCACGCTTTCTAATAATCATCTGACTTCAACCAGAACGATCGCTCTCTCGGCATCTTCGCCAACTTCTTTCAACAATTAATAATATCCTCTGAAAACTCTATTCACAATTTTCTGGAAAATTTTATAGATTTTTATAACAAATACTTTCTATTATTCACAATTAATTTAAAAAAACCTTATTTTTAGTAGAACTTCTTTAATTATTGAAACATTCGAAAAACTCATTTTTAAAAAAAGTTAAAAATATTTTTAGAAAGAAATTATCTGTTTTTTTTCTAAATCGATAGACCCTGATACAATTGTGCCAATAATGCTACAGGTCACTAATTGCGGATTAATCAAAGCGCGCGTATAGGGGATAAAAGAGAACGATTAATTAATCGACCGATCACTTTACGCTGAATTGCAGCTTGCTCTGAAAATTCCCGTGTCGAACTTCGCACGTAAAGTGTCTTGCAAAAATTCCCAAGTGGCGACCAATGGATCGAATATATCCGTAAATTAAACGCGGCAATGAAATTCGAATATTTTTCCTGGCCGCTCTACACGTATACTATTCAAGTTCAGCTCGAGCCGGTGAAACTCGTTGCGGCGAAAAAACGACGTGTCGACGTCGCGACGCGCCGCTGGACGCCAAATCAAGCCGCGCCTCGCTGTCGCATACGTCACGTCGCGAAATAACCCGACGGCCAGAAGATTGGCTCGCTCCCTCCCGGGGAGAAAAAAAAATGGGGCTACCTCAGCGGGGAGGGACCCCTCTATCTCCCCCTCCCCCTCGTGCCATTTGGCGTTCGGCGTTTTATCACGGTGACGGGACGCCGTGCGACATTGAGTCCTCGTGGAATCGGCGAAGGGGGAATCAGTCGGGCAAGAAATTAAATATTACCCCGGGAGGAGAGAGAGAGAGAGTGTGTGTGAGAGGCTGCGCGCCGAGAGAAGCCCGGGCTCTTTCGCTGCGTCTCGATCGCGAAAATTTTGGTCCTTTTCGCCTAGCAGTACCGTTCTCGATTCAGCCATCATCTCTTCCCCTTTCGAAATCCCGCTCACGAAGAAAAAGGCCACGTCGCGAAGTGGACGCTTAAATTGAGATCATAAAGTCCCGTTCCACTTCAACTTCTTGGATGAATTGGTTGTTAATCCTTTCAAACCTGATATCTATTGCAATGGACATCGATATCTTACTGTAATTTATAATGCGTTTGGAAAAGAGAAGATACTCATGATGCTTGAATAATGCACCATTAGTGTAATGTTGTCTTGTGTCATTGTAATCAATATTATCTTAAATCGTATATTTAGATTTATATAAAATATCTTTTCTGCAGATCTAAGCGCAGATAGAGATGCGCAATTAATTAAATTGCGTTCCAGAAATCAATCTGAAATTATTAATTTATCTTAATAATTTAATTTAACCGTTTGATAAATTAATCATTTTAAATTGACTTCTGGGGAAAATAATTTAATTAATTGCACACCTATATCTTACGTTTTTATCAACCGAGTATTACTGTTTTAAAAGTCTTTACTATTTAAATATTTTTTTACTTGCGCGATAGGATTAATATTTTATTTTTCTTTTTCCTCTCTCATTAACATTGTTTCTAATAATAATTTTTTAACGTGCTTTTATATTGCTTCAGCATTTTATAATTTAAAAATTGAAAAAGGAATGGCACTAATCAATAATTTCTGTAATTTAATGGCATCTCTTTAGAAGTCGATAACAGGGAGAACGCGAAAAAACAGAAGGATGGCGCAACGTGAAAATATACAGCGCTACGAAATGCAACGACAATTTTATATAAAATATATATTTTTCAAGATCTCAAAGTATTCATCAAGTCCACTCTTTAATTTTTTGCGGAACATCACAAATCGGAGCACCCGAGAGCCACTCGGAGGGGCGTGCATCGCATATTCGCGTGTAAAGACATCCCCCTGCACGCACGAGCTGGATTTAAGTCTCATCGTGGACGTAGAGATCGAGTGTCACCGGCTCCCACGGGATATCCAGGACAAATAACATCCTGATATGGACGCGGACAAACAAGGAAGCACGTCTCTCCGTCCGTCTGCCCGCCCATGCCCGTGCGCGTCCTTCTCTCTTCTCATCCTCCCTTTAAACCGACCCATCGGTTAGAGTGGATATCGATTCGAGAAGCCGGGAATTCTCGTTCCGCAAGGATGAAATTGATTGAAATGTTGCTGCAGTGGCTACGCCAATTTAATAGATGTTCAGTTAATACGTCTAATACCGCTCCTCGTTTCCGTGTCGATCTTTGAATTTAAGCTTCAAAAATGATACCGACAATTTCTTTGTACAAGGCGCGATAATATTACAAATGTCGGAAATCGCTATCGTCCGTAAGAATGACATATGCTTAAGAATAAATGTTACAATATGTTATCGTCTAAAAATATATGTGCCATATCGGAGTCGAGCGATAAGTGATAAACGGAATGCAACAAGTAACTCACTCACCAGCCAATGCGTCGCTTCATTTCTGTCCGCTTCCGGGTATCTCTTTTTTTCCTTCTGCTGTAATACGTTTCCTTGGTATGCATCCGGGTGTGTCTCCACTGCAAACAATATTGCACTATCTTTTTTTGCACTTGAAAGTATAATGCACTTGCACTACCACTATCGCTGCCACTCGAGGAGCATGTACTGCCATATATATAAGGGATCGGACGAATTAAGAAATATATTAGATTATCGCGACGTCATTATCAAATTTTGACAAGACGATCGTGCAAACTAACTAACGCGCGGAACGATTGCCTGTTGTTCAATGTACTGACTTTAATCTATTTATCCTTTTAATTCCTATACGTTTCCAAAATGCTTTTTTTTTAATCGGTTTCCCCAATACAAGATTATCTAATATCTATTTTATTTTATCTTATATATTCAAACTTTTGTTCGCGATGCGTGCATACGAAGGATTTGTCTCATTCGTTAGTCAACGATTTCTACAGTTTGGCACATCGGGCGCGCTCTTACGAGAATCTGGAGAGCGGCGGGGCGCGTTAAACGGGTAGATTTATTTCTGTATAAAAGCGTGACTAAAAATCGCCGTATATCACCGCACGCGCCGTGTTGCGCACTCGCTTGTACGGCCCAACTGGGGCCGGTCGGGTCCGCCGCGGATGGCCGGGCTTAAGCCATGCCGGTGGGGTTAAACCGCGAGTCGTTTGTCATGCTTTTTACTAATAAGCCGGTAGCCGCGCTTTAATGCGGCCGGAGTTGGCCGTTGCCAACTTTGTCCCCGGCTTCGAGAACTGCGCGGCGAGCGGCGGACGACGGCGAGCGGGGACGGTGGCGAAAAAGCGAATAAATCGAAGGTAACGAGCGCTGCGAAGTTTCGCTCTCGCGGCGAATTTCTGCCGCGGTCGTGGCGGAATACGAATCGCACGCGGGAGATTCGCCAGACGCGGCGCTAATTGGTACGGCCGCGCCGATACCTCGAAGCCATCGGCTTCTGTCTCCTTTTTCTCCTTGCGTACAATGTTTGCGACGCGGGCATGATTGATGATAGCACTAAACGGAAGAGACTTTCGATTAAATTCAAATTGAGGGACGCGGAACGATCGACGCTAACGCATGTTATCCTTTATTTTACAGATGGATGCTTGCAGTCGAGATAATCGGCATACGGGGGTACCGTTGCTCAGGATGGAACGACGAAGAGGTAAAGTGTCCTGCAAAAATAATTTTTAATTTCGGATTTTTTGAACGTTACCTATCACGCTTGTGTTATTGCGAGAAGCGCAGAATTTTGCCGAAACTTCTTTCAGAAATATTATTAGATGATGGAAGATTTAGAATTAGGTCAAGACTTTGAGAGATCGAATTTAATTGTAATTAGGAATTACTTTGTTTATGTGATATCCTGGGCGTGAAACGCTCGAGATTTCTAGATCAGTATCTTTTCTGCATATACAGATTAGATCTCACCTCGTATCTATCATGTCCTCGCGGCCGCGCGTTTCGGGCTTTACGCGATAATAATGATCGTCGACATCGATAAAGCGGGACATGCGGTCTCGCATGCAAGATGCGCGTAAAAATCGAACGGTAAATAATTGCGGCTGTCTGCCGTGGTGCCGTATGCGGTAACAGATACGGTTGCATTTCATCCCGACGTTGTGCGCTTTAGCGGGTAAACAAACGGCACTTCATAAACCGCCCGTCGGAGATACGATCGTGCTATTATTTATTGACCTTTCGAATTTACCGTCGCGCACACAAGCGCACTCGCGAAATTAGTTTGCCTTGAATTATCTTTCGCTGTTCGAAATTATTGCGCCATTGAAATCCATTTTTCGACAGTCATTTCCCGGCGGTGGGTCCCCCGAAATTTTTGCTTGTTTGTAATGATCGTACACACGACTATTGGATGCGTCGACCAAACTCGGACACCACGACCGAGACAGAGACGGACGACAAAGTTGTCTCGCTCTGAATCCGTAAAATAATTTATCGAGAAATTTAAAGAGGAAGGGAATTGCAGGAAATAAATATAACAATTAATAAGCGTTATTAGTGAAACAGACTGCCGCTATTAAAGTTAACTATTAAACCGCATCGTTTTCCCTTTGAAAAATGAGGATACTTTCCATGTTCTACGGTTCATCTTTCTATTTTTACCACGTATCGATCAAACGCCATCGAGACGCGGACCTCGCCTCCCCTTTCCCCCGCGTACGGGGAAATTTTTGAATTTCTACGGGGTCGAATTCACGTTATATTGTCCCCGGCGGTGGGTACGGACCCTCCGAAATCCGTTCCGCCCCATGTACGCGTTGCCGGACGTGAAATATAAGGCAATTTCATGAACCATTAAGAATGGAAGTTCATAAGTCGGCAGCACGTGTTTTCGGTGTTAACCCGGTGTAGAGAAGGCGAAATGAGATTTTTCGAAGGGCGGTCCCCCTCCTGGGCCACCCACCCTCGGCTCCGGCATTGACGTATAACGGGTGTCTCGCGATAGAATGAAGAAACTCGCGTGCGGTGACGTACCGCGTTCTATCGAGACTCGAAATGGTCCCTATATCCTTCCTTTTTCGTGGTGGCATGACGATTTTTTATAGCACCACCGCCGTGTCAAACTCGTCCCCACGGATGATATAAGATTCCACGTTTTTCCGCGGGCGACAGAATAAAAATGTCGATACTGCATCGTCTGCATCTTGCCGATCTGAAAACTTCGACGCGTGCATTTCGATTATTTCTGTTACACTGAGAAACATTAATAATCTAAAAACTACATCTACGAGTACTTAAGAGTATATTTTAATAATTTATTAATTACGTATTAATTAATTAATCACATTACATATTAAGTGCATTTGCTGTGAGAATTTTTTTATTTAAAGTTTAAAAAATCGGAAAAAGTGTTTAGAAATATTTAAGTATTAATGTTAAATACTAATTTTCTTGGTGTTCTACAATTATCTACAATTTTCGTCCTTCTTTATTCTACCTGCAAAGTTCGGAAATGCGTCTATTTCACCTCGAGCACAGACAGCGCGGCAAAAAGCAAGGGCCCACCGGCTCGGTAACCCTTTTTTTCACACGGGATCCTGGATTTCTCGGATGTAATAATTAAGGGAACCCGCGAACCCGCCTTCGCCGCAAGGATCCCACGATCATGGGAGAACAACAACCTTCCTCCGTGCTTCTTCTTTCTCTCGCCTCGAAACGACCCCGTTCTTATACATCCTACGACCGCGACGGTGAAGGCTCTCGAAAGCACGGACGGGGGAAAAAGGGGGGGGGGAGAAGAGCCGCGGGAGAGGGGAAACGGCGGGGCGCCTTTATAATTTCACCCCTAATTTATTTTACAACGGGGCTAATAAAAAAAAACCGAGCGCGCCGCGATATATCCGCCGGTCGAGCGGCGGGGGCGGGACGAAAAAGTTGAACGCTTTCTTGCTGATCCTCGAACACGCGTCGAACAAAGGGCGCCGCGGCGCGCCCTTCGTCTTCTCGCCCTGCTCGCCCTGCAGCGCGGCAGTCTCTTCTGCATAATGCCCCGTCGAGCTGACATTAACCGCACCTGTTTCTCGTTTTTCTTTTTTTTCCCTCCCCTCTTGCAATGCTAATTACACGCGTGCCTAGGCGAACGTAACACGAGCCGGAGAGAGGCGGATACAAGTTTATGTTTTGGGAAAATTTTAAGGCGGATCCACTCTCGCGATCCTGCTTTTCCAAGTAGGTTTTCACGCTTGTTTACGTGGGAACTCTTAATTTTCTAGTACCTCGATGAAGTTCTCTAAAATTTGTCTTATCCCTTTACGATTTCCCGCCTCCCCAGTCGATAATTTTTTCGTATGTATGCTTAAGAAAATGTGTGTGTATATAGCTGCAGAGAAATTTAGAATTCACCGGTGGCACTTTCTTCAAGAAAAACATAGAGAGATTCTATGATTATTTATATAAGGATAGAAAATACATTAACATATTTATATGAATGCATTAAGGGCATTTGTGGATCTACGGTATAAACACAATTTTTCAGCATTACTTTTATGCTACACGTTCATACTCGTCCTTCATCTCCTCTACTCGCCGTTCTCTCTCGCAACCAACACTCTCCAGCCAACGGCGAAAAAAATGTGAATAAATCATACAACAACGCACACTTATAATGAGCAACAGCTACGCCGTTGGGATTAAATTTGATTTGGTTTCTCTTTCGGAGGGATTAAAGCGCGTCCGAAATCCTTTAATATCGCGACTGCCCAAACTGATAATTGCGCCGTATTAATTAATCCGCGCGCTCTAAACGGCCCGTTCATCCGCAATGACAACAAAAAGTCTCTCGCTCTTTCGCAATTACTCGCGATTATTCTCGTTTTGCCAATCGATGGGCCACGCAACCTCGCGCAATTTTATTATTATGCGCGTCCACACATGCGGCACCTTCGTCCCCTTCCCTCCTCCCCTCCTCTTCCACCTTCACCCAGCGCGGCAGGTATATAATGCGGAATTCCGATCGCGGCGTCGCGCCATATACATATATGTGCGTTAGTGACCGATAAAAATTAATTAACAGAGGCGTCGATGAACCCGGCCCCGGTGCAGAATATTTCGCGAATAATAAAACATCGATGGGAGAGGGGGGGGGGGGACGAGCCCCGATCGTTAACGGAAGCTGCGAAGCGATCCACCGCCACAATGCAATAGCTTGAATGCACTCGCGCTGCATTGCGCGCAAACACGCGTACCACTCCGATAACGTCGGATTCTCCTCCTCCTTTTTTTCCCCCCTCTCTGTATAATTTATGGTAAGCGATATCCTAATTAACCTCGTTCTGGATCGCGACTACCGTTGGCACTCGCGAAATTTTGAGGATTTAATTACGGACGACGGTGATAGGAGCAATTTAAATATCGCGCAAAAGTTTGTTAATCATTGCGCTAAAAGGGCGGGATTGGGAGATAACAAGTGAAGATTATCTAGAGTTTGTTTCCCGAAATTCATGTCGCTTTCTCTCCCCCCCCCCCTCTTTCGTTGTAATTTTAGAAAAATATTATACATGATCCCGCGAAGAGAAAACTCGGCTGAAAGGAGTTGAGGATTAATGATACAGCTCGATGAAAACTAATGAAAAACTCTACAAAAAAAGGAAACATCGCTTGTGTTAAACGCGGCATTAATGGAAAGCGAAAATATGCCAGCCGGAGGTGTACACAACGGTGATTTTTGTCGTTGCGAAGTGGTTTAATCGCGCCGGCCATAAAGTCGCGCGCGCGCACACCCTTTGTGACGCTACGTAACAAAAGTCACGTCGTGATCACGTCGCTCTTCTTCCCTTTCACGCCGAGCCTTTAAAAAAAAGAATGCCGGGGGCGAGAAAAAAGAGAGAGAGGGAGAGAGAGAGAAAACGTCGGAACAACCCTCGTCGCTCTCGAGTCTCGAGTTACAACGTGGCCGCACTCGTTAAACATCCCTTCGACCCGGTCTCGTCTTTCGCTCCCGCCGCGCCGCGCCGTATCGACGAGGTCGACGCGCGACAAAAGCGCAGCGAGTAACAATAATAACGGTGACAATAACAGCGACACCTTCCGAGGGAGGGAACCCTCGCGCGGAGGAAAAACCCGCGTTCGTTACCCCTTTCGCTCCTCCCCGTCCGTCGTTTCCGAATGCCGTTGCCACTTAACATGATATACGCGGCGCGCCGTATCGGGGAGGAAATGTCTGAATACGACCAATAAAGAATCATTTTTCAATAGAAATTATAACGAAATTCAACGGGTTTCTTTTTCACATCGTGTCGTTATCGGGAAATGCCGTATAGCAATGAATTGGAGGAGCTCGTAGACAATACCTATCTTTTTAAAGAATCTAATGAACTATTGTCATTTTCAAGTAACAATTGAAGCAATTAAAGCAATTTGTTGATCAGGTCGCAGATAGAAAACGAAATCATCTTGAAATTAACTGAGGAAAGACTATAGCTTCTCCATATAATTTGCTAACAAGAACGACAAAGTCGGTATTGTGCGCTAGAAGAATCGAGAGAATGTGGAAATTTTTCTTTTTTTTTTTTTCGCTACTCGAGACAGTCATTCACACTTTGAATGAAAGAAAATTAGTTGCCCGCGTCTCATATTACTTCTGTCAATTCCTTTCTCCCTACCGTTCAGCAACATCCTGCAGGCGCTACGAATATTCGGCCAAAGGCCGAAACGACGCACCATCGCTGCACTCATATCACCCTTCACGCTTTCCGTCCCTCACCCTTTCATCCTCTCCCTCTCGCGTGTCTCACAAAACGAAGCTAAATGCGAGCGATAGAGTCGAAGATCCTTCAGCGGAATGGAGTGTCACCAGAAGTGCCCGAAGGAAGGAATCGGAGTATACAAGGGTGGATAGAAAGATGGGAAGATTGGGGGGGGTGAAGGGGAGGTGAGATCGCCTCGAGGGTGACCCGTCTGTCTTCATTAGGCCTTTCGTTCGAGGGACAGGTAAGAGCACCGGCAGGTTAAATCGCGCGTATTGTACGCTCTGTACCGCGTGTTTTCCACCGGGTGTGTGTATGTGTGTGTGTGTGTGTGTGTGTGTGTGTGTGTGTGTGTGTGTGTGTGCGACGCAGCTCGCGTGCATGTATAATTTCGCGCGGACAATGGGACCCCGGCCGCCATTGTGCCGGCAGGAGCTGTCTGTCAAAACTCGACGTGTCAACCCCAACGACGCTACTATTAAGGACGCTCTCCGATCGCCCCCTGTTGCTCGGGCTATATAGGGACGACGTAGTACCGCGCTTCTGCTCCAACCGGATGCAGATATTCGTCGGATATGACGTGACCAATATTGCGAGATTCCGCGTCCAGAAATTTTTATTTCAATATTTGTTCAGCGTTTCATTATTTTCATATTTGTATATTTTACGTAGATGATCGGAAAATCGTAATATCCTATCTTTGCGAAACGTAAATTCTGATACTTGTTACTGATGCTATAATAATACATACAATCGTATGTATTATTAAATAACAAGCGAGCTTGCTAAATTGATCAATGCGCTATTTTTCATCGTTTCAAGATATAATTTAAAATTCAAATAATATTTTTATAAAATAAGCTATTTAATACGAAGCGAAATTTTGTCGCATTAAATATGTCCAGCATCTATTTATGCAATGATACAGTCTAGTTTGTAGTTAAAGTAATATCTTGATTTCAGCAAACATTTTCACGAATAAATATGAAAAACGCAAATTCAAAGAACAGTAGTAAAATTTTTTCCGCAAGCAAAGAGGAGGAAATTCGTTATAAATTCAATAAGGGTACCACATACACATATGCACATTATCCTCTTTATATTTTTTATCAGATTTTCATGTAGACTATAACAAAGCAAAAAAAAAAACGTTCTGCTTTATATATAGAGATGAAAAAGAGATGACGAAACGGTGGGTTAGCAGGAGTTCTAATTCGATCACGACGGTGAATCGAGCCGGTGCCCATCGTCGAGAAAATAAAAGGAGCCCCCGACAAAGAGGGTCCTGGCGCATTGCTCTCGTGCGTACACGGCCGCCGATCGTTTGTGCTCATACGTTAAACGTCCTGTCATCGTGGTGCCGTGCAAAAAGTGCCGGTCCAGCTAAAAGGGCTGGCTGGACCGAACTGGTAGGAGCGAATCGGCCGCGAAGATTGCCGGGGTATGCCATTGACGTTCGCCGCATCGACGAATGCAGCCTCGTGTTGCTGTTGCATCGTCGACGGAAAAGCAAAACCATCGTTGTCTGCCCGTCCGTTGCGACGAACGGGGTACCTCGAGTTTTCGACCGAACTGTTTCGACTAGTGGTTGCTCGGCGTGGCCGCGAGACTCGTGAATTTTCGACGGTGATCGCGGCACTCGGCTTCAGTATAATAGGAAAATAACGCTCGGCGTAAACATGATGTGGAAATTAGAGGGATACGGATCAGTCGGTTACCGAATTCTGAATTTTATTTCTCCATCGGTGACGGCTGCGGTGGACGCTTCACATCTACGAGAGACGAGAATTGGAGAATCGTATTTGACGCTAAATGAGCCATTTGATCATGAGCTTCAGTTGTCAAATATAAAAGACGAGGGCCTCGCGTTTAACACTAAATGTATCGTGAAACCACGGATCATTTAGTACTAAATGTCCGTTGGAAACAGAAACGAATTTTGTATGAATAGGAAAATTTATAGTGCTTCGTCGCGGTATTCGCTATATATATATATGCATACTAAAGAGCGACGGAAGGCTATTAATCTTTGAACTTATTCTATAATAAGCCCTAGAAAATCATTTTTCGTTATAAGAAAAGAAATGTAATTTTATATAATTTGAGAAAAAAAAATCCCAGTTTGTAAAATATCACATTCCCCTGGTTTTTCAATCTTTCTGGTTTTATCCGGCGTCGCTATTTCAAGAGAAAAGTGCATTGAAGCACGCTAAATATATATTGCGCGCTATATCAAATGTCGATCGACCGGCTAAAGTGAATTTAACCCTTCACGAACCATGGCAAATCGACTACTACATCGTGATTCTAATCCCTCCCGAGCGGCTGCAGTTTATACACGCTACCAATGATTTTATCGAAATACTTTCTTCTTTGCTAAAGTAAATCTTTTCTTGCACATTGATGTATTCTACACAAAAATTTCTTCCTCGCTAAAAAAAATATATCTTTATTTAAAAAATATCAGACAGGTCAATATAGAACGTGTGCGCCGGCTATTGAAGCTCGCGACGGAGGAAAGTACGGTTGGTGCACACAGACGCGAGACAGTCTTTTGCCTTTACGTCACAAAATGACATTGGTTGTATATTCCCGCTCCGAAGTATTCCCATAAATCTAAACGCGTAATGCGATACGCGGGTGAGGGAGAAAGAAAGAGAGAGAGAGAGAGAAGAAGTAGGAAGAAAGAGAAAGAGGGAGACGGTGGAAGAGAGACGCGCGGTGTACAAATCGGCGCGAGTCGTGCGCCGTGTCGACGTTTGAGAGATCGTAAGTTCCGTCCCATGAAAGGCGAACGGAAGCTAAACGCCGCTGCGATTCAGGAGCGGCTCGCAGGATCGAGTCGTCGAGTATATCGATTCATGCATTACGGAGCGCGCAGGAAATGTATTCAGAGGTCGCGTAACCTTCATCCGTGACGCCAGCGCTCGGGACGCCAGCTGGTTCATTTATCTTGCAAGAGCTCCTCTTCGTCCTCTGCTCTTCGCTCTTCTTCTTTTTTTCGGTTTACTCTCGTCACGATGTCCCACGTTTGTTCCTTTTACTCGCGTCGCTCGCAGCGCGACGTGCATCCTTTTATCGAGGTAATACCTTGTCTACTCGACAAGTTCAATCGAGTATTTCGTAATCAATATAGATTAAATCGTTATACAATGCCGTTTTTTCATCAAACTAAAATATTTCTGTAAACTATTAAATGCTATTAGGCACGACTATAAAGACCCATCTACATAAGTTGCAAACGCAGAACGCAAACGCGGAGGAAAAAAAAGAAAAAAAAGAGAAACGTTTGCGTTTGCGTTTTGCGTTTGCGACTTATGTAGATGGGTCTTAAGTGACATTCAGTAGTCACTTGACAATGATAGTGATTATACTTTTGTAAAAAAAAGGAGATCATTAATTAATTAATATCTATTACTCGTTTATATATCATTTATATTTATATATTATTTATTCCTCTGTAATTCAATTTTCAGTTAGCAACTTAAATACTCATTGTCAGTTTTAATTCTAATTTCCTCGACATCGAGATGCCAAATTGCTGAAAATAATCCCGGCATTCCTTCGACACCGTGTTATTGCGATCGAGAAAACGTGATGATTCTCACGCACTCGCCATTTCCTTTATCTCCGATTCGATCATAAAATTTTACGGCTGTCTTCCTACCTTCTTGAGGACGTCTCGCCTGTGAGGTCCCGCAGATCGACGATTGTGAGGAAAAAAGTTTTTGAATTCAGCCGCCATTATAGGACGCAACTCGACCGAGGGATGAATTTCGTAATTTATAACCGTCGAACCGCCTCGTCGCCGTGAACTCGCTCTTGCGATCTTTTCGCTCTCGCGAAAAATTTGTTCTCCTCTCCATCTTTCCGGAACTTTCATTTCACGATGGACGGTAATTTCGAACCGTCTTGCATAGCGACTCTTGAACGCAATCGTATTGGCACTGGATCGACTCCATCATTCTTCTCGCTTATATTTATGCACATTTATCTTTATATTTATGCATATTTATCTTTAATTATTTCTCTTTGCAAGCGTTCAGAGATTTTCCTTACGGCGAAATCAACGCTTCTCTTTCTATCTCATTTTTTTCTTCCTATCTCGTTTTCTCTTTTTCTCACTTTCTTTTAACTCTCTCAGTGGATGAGAATTTGATGAGGTAAACACGACGATGTTTTTTAATATCTCCTTCTGGATCTTCCGACCAATTCTATCCTCGTCTCCTCTTTCGTCTCTTTCTTCTCGCTTCTTAGGCGTGAAGCTCATAAATGCGCGTCCTGAGAGATTTATACGTGCGGATTGCAAATTAATGTTGACTCCGACGTGACTCCGGAGTCCTTCCCCTGCTGTCGAATCTTTCGCTTTTTCAAAGCTCCGTCGGGATAACCGGGAAAAAACATGTTAAAGCGGAGTTATACACCGTTAATTCTCAGTGATCAATACGTAGCACATGTTTATATTTATATTATGACTATAATGTATGTGTCCGTATTCATTAGAATATTGATTAAATATTAATACAATGAAAACTTAATGCAGTACTACATTCCCGCAAAGTGACAGTTAAATTAACAGATCCTTTTATACGATTATATTCATGCATGTGTACATATAAAATTTCTAGAGATCCGTTTTAATTAAATAATATCTCATGCAATTGTATTTTTGCGATTGGAAATATAATAATGTTCGATAGAAGAGGTTTTAATATTTTACGAAACCTCCCCTCGTGCGTACAGCGCATATGGAACGGTCGCGAAATCAATTATATTATTATGTTTTTACGTTTCTCGGTAAATTATTCACGCACGCATTAGCGGTCGTTCAATAATCATCGTGAAATCCTCTTAGACGGAACGACATCGACCGCGTCCGACGGTTGTTTTATCCAGAGGAGAGGAGGGTGGGGCCGTGTTCCCCATTTTCCGGTACCGTCGCATCCTTGCATCGGCGATCCTCCCTTAATTATTCCGTGTAAGAGGCTTAACATTAGACACGTCCTTTCGAATTGGCGGAGAGAGAGAGAGAGAGAGAGAGAGAGAGAGAGAGAGAGAAGAAAAAGAAGTCCCTCGTCTCTCCGAAAATGTGCAAGCGCCGCGAGAAGCTCGCGCCGGCGTAAAATTGCAAGAACATCGTCGTTCTCCATTACGTTATTCCCCACGAAGTGGGGAATTGTGTAAATTGATGTTATAAAGCTGAAAGTAAAGAGAAAGAAGAGCGATTCAACGACAATTGCGAGTAACTCTTCATTTTGCGATTAATTCCGATGACATGCAAATATTCTTGGTAAGTGCAAATATAGATTTTTAATTCTTCCTCCGACCTGCAGTTTGTGTATTCGGGAAGAGGCAGCACTTTTTCCGTTGTATTCTCTTCGCATCGCGCGATAAAAATCGTCCTGAAAAAATTGAGCGCGTGAAAAGTGAATTAAACGCGATAAATACGACGTGGAATTCGACGCGAGCGAGACGCTGCTTTTTCTCGATTTCGAAAGTTTCGGACCTCTCCCGATCGCCTCTCTGTGCGCAGCGAAAGAAAATTAGGAGTTGGAAATTGGGGGCGGCAAATGAAAATTTCGATCGCGGACGGCGCGCACGAGCCGCCGCCGTTAGTCGAACGGGGAAAACGCGGTGGAATATTACGAAAGTTTTCCCTCGCGTGTAGAGTGTAGAATCGTAGAGGCCCTCACACCCTCTTTCTCGCCTCTATCCCCTTTCCCAGATCAAGAGAGGTAAAGAGAGAGAGAGTTAGAAACGCTATCGTGCTTCGAAATTTTTCGCGCCTCTAAAGGGCCGTTCTCTTTTCCGGCTTTCTCCTTCCTTTTTTCAGTTCCCCCCCTCCCTCCGCGCTCGTTCCCTCGGAATCCATTCCTCGATTCTCCGACTAAAAAGTTTCCAACGGGCTGCGATGGTTTCTCTTATCCGTGCGATGAAGGGAGAGGGGGGGGGCGAGGAATAGGGATGAGTGGGACCCGATGTTTTTGTATCGACGCCCTCTCTCCACGCATCTCGCTCTCTCTCCCCCACCTCCCCCTAACGTTTGATTGTATCGCTACGTGACCGAAATAAAGTACGCGCGAATGCGGCCGCACTTGCATTCGAAATCTCGAAGGGCGCGCGCGTCTGCATACAGGGTGACCCTCCTCAACCGTGAGCAGACTTTTTGAAACTCCGAGCAGGATTTATTACGCTGGAATTGATAAACGAGAAAATCGAGGAAAAGCCGCCGAAATATTTTTAAAAGATCCTTCGTATATCTCGTCGAAAACAGCTGTTTTCAAATTACACTTTGATAATCGCGCGTGTTAAGCGCTGTGTTTCACGGGTACACGAGTGCATCAAACTGTAAATATCTCTCGGCTGCTCGGTATATACGGCGTACGTAGAGTCTCGCGTGGTTTCCCCTCGACACGGACGCTATCTTCGACTTTTACGAAGTGAAATGACGTTCGCTTCACCGTCGCAACATGCAGCCAGCGGGGGAAACAATGATGGTGGCATAAAATGCATCCCACTCGCGAATTCAGGCCATTTGCGAAATTGTTCTCAGACGCGCTGGAAATACGCAGCTACGCTTCCGACGTAAGAGTACCTATGCGAACTGATTGTTATGATAGCTGCATTTCGAGCTCTCCGTGCGAGCATCGCGCGGGGGTATCGCGATAATCACGAAAGTGTTGCTCATAATGAATAATATATCTCCACTCGTTCGAATAGAGCAAATAATCTGCCGTTTAAATAAAGCTGGATAATTAATACATTAATAATCGACAGAGCATTCGAATAAATGCGATGAAGCTAATATAATGTATAACAAATAATCTCTCTTCCTGTGATTATAATAATTTATTCAATGCTCAGATAACATTAACGAAGTCATCGTCATTTCCGAACGCGGGCACAGATTTCCGACTGTTTTGCAAGTTTTATGCGCGCAATCTGGAACCCCGTGATTTTTACCGGTGAATCATTTCCACTCGAGGAAGGACTTCAAGTTGATTACGAAAGATAAAAGTGATGTCCCCGGGATATCCCGTATAAATAAACGCGCAAACACTTAAACGCGATTAAGAATGTTCGCTCTCCCCCGAATGGGGTAGGGAGATCGCAAAGTTGGAAAACGAGGGACGCGAGAGACAAACGACTCTCGGGCGAAAGTTATCGAATCGCAGAAGGGTGCAGGCGCGACGGCGGCGGCGGCGAGGCGAGAGGAGGGAGGGAGGTGGGTGGAATGGCGAGCTAAAGCGGGGGTCGAATTCGACATGTAATTAACGGGATGTCATCCCGCCGTGGCCAATAAAGTTCAAAGGATTTAATTCGATTGAATGATCCCTCCGCAAAATGCGGGAGGAAAGCAGGATCGACGAGAGAGGACGAGAGCGAGGCCGGGGATGAACGGCGGACAAAGGATCGAGAATTGGCTCGCGAGGGAAAAATAACGTTAGGTTTGTTTTTCTTGGTTACCGGGCTACTGCTACCCCCGTACGAAGGTTCCAGCCCCGATCGAAGTAGATCCGGCCAATTGGGGGGGGGGGTGCGCGCACTTCCAGAAGAAAGGGAGACCGAGGGGCTCAGACGATTAGGAGCGCGCGCCCTTCGACCCGAATAGGCTTTAATGTACGGTCACTACTACGCTATCTTTTTTTCTTGATTTAACCCCCTCTTTCTCTCTTTCCCTCGTTTTTCAGGATCATATTATATGGTGGAAACCATCGGCCAGCACTCTTAATCTCGAAAGAATTTTTTAGCGAAAGTAAAAGCATTAGCTTATTGGCTAGTAAAGTATTTTTTTTATCAATTTTATAAATTAATTATTACAAGTTAATTATTTCTAAGTAATTACAGTTTTAATTAATTATTAATCAGTTTTAATTAATTATTAATAAATTATTAATCAGTTTTGAAATGAATGAAAATATGGAATGATCAAGCGAAACATGAAATTTATATATACCAGTAATTTGCAGGTTTGCGGAAAAATCCAAAAAGAACAAAGTCTTTTATTGGATCAGATTAGCACACTTCATAGTACTAATTTACAATTCACGGCGATATTATAATTTTGATATTATCTAGTATTTGTCTGAAAATTTTTTTATTTCTTTGTAATTGTAATTACAATCACACTAGAAAATCTCTCGAAAATACATCTTTATTTTGTTCATAATATGTTCGTTTGCTTCTTCCCTCATATATCCTTATATATCGATATTTGTAAATGCATCGTAAAACTTGTTCTAAGGAAATTCCGAATTTCCAATGAATGCTCCGATACAGACTCGGCTTTTCTTCTTCGATGAAAGAGTTCGACAGGGAAAAATAGGGGAGCAAAACGCCGGGAAACCTGTCACGGGGGTCCCGGCGTCGTGGGGGGACGGCATTCGCGAGCGGCTGGTAAATACGCTCTTAATATGTAGAGGAGTACATAAAAAGTTTATGGCGGGCAATCAGGAACCTATGCTGCGTCATATTAAAAGATCTACGGGCGGTCGTTCGCAGAGCGGCGTGGCGCGGATTCTGAAACGCGGAGGGTTGCGCGCCCACGGTACCTCGCGGAAAATTGCGAGCTCGGGCGGCTTTATATATTTGTATCGTTCTCCGCGCCATATTTTGCCGTTCCCTCCCCACGACGGGGCAGTAGAAACAGGGGGGTACACTCTAGGCCTTGAAATTAAATTCTCCGACAAGAAAGCGAGCACGGAGGGAAAGGTTTCGCGCGCTGGCTTTTATAAGAGCGAGCGCGGAGGGCTCTCAGATTTACAAATTTCGCAAAGATTTTAAGTGAAAAATTGAAATATAAAAAGCAAATAGTCGGCCTAAATATAAAAATAGTCGAAGACTCGAGAGAGTTGTTACCTATAATGAAACATTTCAAATAATCGCAATATGTTGAATTACGTATAACTTCTGAAGCTGCCAGTTTGGACGAGATTCTTTACACAGCTTTGTTCTTAATTAGAATTTATTAAAATATTATGAACGTTATCGGGTAACAAAATATCGACGCTCAATCAATTTCCTGAATTTTTCAGTCCTTCGTGGATTCGCGCACAGTTTCCCAGTAATCTCGCTAATTAACGCGGATTCGTGGATACTCGTATACCCGCGTACCGTTTTCCACTCTCTTGCTGAATACTGTCACCCCTGAAACGCGCTATTTGGGTATCATTACATTTCCATCGCTCATTATCATTTCAACCGACGCGGCCATTCGCACTGGCGATACACTCGCACCTGTCACATGTTATTCGATTACACGTGCACAGACTGGATCCCACCCAAGTTATCTCGTCGATTCGTTCAATACAATAGATATGTGATAGTCCAGCACAGATAATAGATTACGCCATCGGTCGTCTCTCAGTCGGTTAATTACGGAAAAAAGTTTTTATGGACCGTTTAACGGATTGTGCCGGTAGATAATGCCGAAATACGAGCGATACACCGAAATACGAGCGATACGCCGACATTCGTGTTGAATGTATAATTAATCTTAAACGTAGCTGGGGCTCCTAATTGCCATTATGAGAGCTTCATAAAACTGTTATTGCGCCGTTTATATAGCACGCTTCGAAAGCTCCAGTTTTATTTTAAAGCGAGAAATTAATATTAATATTTATTATTTGATATAATTCACAGTAATATAAGAATGTACATCTTTTGTTTTCCGTAAAACTTCCTTGTATGACAACTTTGTGATTGTATCTGCAATAATTATCAAATTTTCATTAAGTTTATTTTATACCTCAATAAGTTTATTTTATAACTCAATATCGCGTTTTATTATAATTCGTTACAGATCAAGTAAAAAGTTCAATAAAATTGTAAGGATATAAGTTAGCGAACGTGCAAAATGTATTATATCTTGATATAAACAGGCTTAAACATTCATTTTATTGTTCGAGGTTGAAGTAGGTAGGTAATTTAATTTCATAAGGACTCGAGTGCCATCGACGAGGCGCTAGCTCGACGTTGTACAAGGCCGCACGTATATTTCTGCGGGCCGCCATCGCGCGTTTATCGGGGGTCGAGAGAACCTGAATGAATTAACCTCGCCGCGCGACGCTACGCGAGGGGGGGAAGAGGGGGGAGGGAGCGAAGTATAGCCCTGGAAATGCCGAGGGTATACCACTCGAGCGGCGCCATAACGTTTTACGCGCCGGGCCTGGCTTAATTAGAAAATGCTTGACCCTCGTAAAGCCCGGCCTCGACTGTCCGGATATACCGCTCCGCGACGCCCCCGGTAACCCCTATCAGACCGCCACTATTGCTACCCCTGCGGTGGCCGCGCCTCACGCCTTGTGTGACCACTCTCACGAATATATTTTGATTTGCGCCGACTACGTAACCTCCGTCGTTTCGTTTGTTGCGTTCGTAATAAGGAGTACGCATGCCAACGGGCGATAATTTTGTAATAAATTTTGGCGAATTTCGAACCAATTTCCCTTGGTGAGAATGTTGTAACAGGATTTATTGTATTATCTCGAGCGTCAGTATTAAAATTCGCTTGGTGAGTATGCTTCAAATTAAATTTTATTTAAGTAAAATTAAAAGTAAAAAAAAAATTTATTCTATCAATGCACAGTTATGATTCCAAAGAATTTAGGAATTCTTCAAAAACTCGATAATTTAAACACTCGGAAAATCCGGAAGTACGTGTGAGAAGCTAAAAAATTTTAAATTCTTTATTTTTTTCTTTTACAAGTGCCAACATGAATATTTTTAGCTGAAATTAATGAATAAAATCGTGATCCATCCTCTCACTGTTATGAAAGATTTGTTGTGCGATTGGCAGTGAGATTGGCGAACAGCGGATCGAAATGACAAACGCGCCGACCGCGAGTATTTACCACACGAATGACATAGTAATCGAATCGGCCCAACCTGCCGGTGGTATGAACACCGGAAATCATTGACGGCGTGCATGGGAATGCTCGACAACAACCGGTCGAGCGTCGCCATTGTTTCGAGAGACCCCGCATCGCTCGTCGTTTGTCGGCACTTTGCATTTCCGTCATACTTTCCTACGAAACAATAGCATCGATTCTACGTCGATTGGACAATACGCCTTGACAATTTTGTTAACGAGTCTCTCGCTCATTATACTGAATAGGCTATTTTAGATTAAAAATTCGTCATGGAAGATACGATGAATTAAGAGTTAATGGATAATTCCTCTATAAAATTAATTTGAATTCAAAATTGCATCATTGTCACTTTATAATTTTTTTGAATGTCATTTCTTCGTCAGATTTGCATAATTTTTTATAATGAAATTATAAAATTGCAAACGTAATATATGAAAGCATTTATGTTTTTTTAGCCATATATGTATAATTTTAGCAAAAAATATCGAGAATTTGATTCGTTGCGTGTGTAAAGTTTGCACCCCAACATAAAAATTCCATAGTTCTGATTAGAGTTCCCGCTTTATTTCAAAGAGACGAATACTCGCGTTCTCCATAATTTATAACAAGAGCTCTGCTTGATAACAATTTTTAATTCATAAATTTTGATAGGAAGTTAGCATCCCATTTTTTAAATTCAAATTAAAAATTGTTTAAAACCCTTGTTATAAACTATAGAGAACTCTTCATCTCTTAAAAATGAAGCGAGAACTCTAATCAGAACTATGGAATTTAATGCTAACTTTACACACGCGTTCATTTCTTTGTTTTTTGCAAAGTCAATACTCATTACGATGTAACAATGCAATTTATCGCTATTGTGTTGCAAATGTGTTTATTTCGTCTTCTCCTTATTACCTTCCAAAGCAACCTTCAACTAGTGTGCCTTCGCGATTGCCACTTCCTGCTGCGCGCAGGCGGGATTAATTACAACGGCGCGAATTTTCCGTCGTCGTGTCGGCGAGAAAACGACAAATTCGTCAGCTGACGCGGCAGCTGGCATCCTTTCCCGCCCCATGCAGCCGGTAATTGTGACAATTTAGCGATTGTGTCGCATAATGGAGGCCGTGCGAGTCCTAACGCGCGAGCAGGGGTGGGCCCGGCAGGGACCGAGTGGGCAGGACAAGGCAAGATAGACGCGGTGTATAGGGATTATATATCCGTCGAACAAACGGGGCCTTTGTGCGGCAAGGTAAAAGGGCAGTTGAGTCACGTCGAATGTGCGCGATCCTTCCGCGAGAGGCGATCGCGATAATTTCCCCTATGACAAATCCTGACGTTTATACGGTATAAGTGATATACAGTACGTCCAGAGGATTTAGTCGACTAACTCGCACACTCTTTTTTTTTTCTAATAATGGTCTGATCGAATTGGTAGCTTTTTTCAATTTCCAGAGTAAATGGTTTGAAAATTATTCATTGCTTAGACATTAAATATTTGACGACGGCAAAACTAATAAAACGTACTAGAAATTAATTTAAGATCAAATTTTATTATTTATTTGAAATTCGCAAATTTATTCCAGATATTGACGAGCGAGCCAGTTTAATTTTGAAACGACAAATAAAAACTTGTATTGCGAAAAACTGCTTACTTAAATAATTCGAAAACTGTATCGATATCTAACTACAATTTAGAATTGATTGGCCCATTTTTAGGTGGATGAATTATTAATTATTGGATTAATAATTCATCCACCACGATTAATAGTTAAACAGTGGAAACGAGCACACACCAGCGGAACATTTAACGCCATCAATAATTTCGTAGTTAACGAAGAATAGAAATATTTACTCCACGCTCATTTGAACGCGTTCCCTTCTTTTACGCGAAACACACACGTGGCACGCGCTGACAGAGAACGAAGGGAGGGATAACTGCATACTAGGTGCAATAATATGTCACTGCATTATAGGACGCGGGGCTCGCACTTTCGTAGTAGGAAATAGACGCACCCGCCTGTGTGGAACCCAACCGAGGCAGCTCTCTTTCTCTCTTTTCTCCATTGTTGCGAGCGTTTTCCATCGATTTCTAATCTCGCGCCCGGGGTAAACTGTATCGATTCTGCTTTTGTCACATGCAAGGGTGTGTACGCGAACACTACACCCCTGTTCGCCATCCCCCACCTCCCCAAATCGACCACCGTAACTTCAGGGTTCGCAAAAACGTACCTATACGATGTGGAATTAAGCGAGACGCTTTGTTTCCTTGCCACTTCGCCTATCTTCTCCCGGCCTCTCTTCCCCGATCGGTTTTTACCGTTTTTTTATTTCGTAATTCTTTATTTGGCTGTTATATCGCGAATCAAAACGGTTGTTAACCACTTTTCTATCTCTTAATTGTGTTTCTCTTTGTGATACGTTGTATTTTATTTCCGTAAAATATAATGAAGTTTATTTCCAGGATATTGAATAAACAGTATCTCATCTCTCTCTCTCTCTCTCTCTCTCTCTCTCTCTCTCTCTCTCTGCTTGCTTTTTACGAAATGATTTTATGGATTATTTTAGATTTCCATTTTAGATCTCTGACTCACTCCTTCAAATTATTATACCAGTTTGCTGAACAAAGTTTGCTTTATTAACCATACCCTTTGGTCTCGTAGTCGGTTAATTATCACGAACGCGCTGTATCAATATTGCAATTCTTGTGTATTTGATATTACATATACATTATTTCATATACATTTTTTTCTACATATTACTTGCGTTGTATCGAAGCTACATCCACATACAGTACACATTTATCTCTCGACGGACTTTACCCCGGAATAATAAAGTATTATATCCCCCTTTCCGTGCTCTCCTCCTTTTTGTTCCTCATTCTTCGGCTTTTGTCCTTACCGCCTTATGGCGATTTATTGGCGCAGTCGATGATCCCCGGGAATCTCTATTACGCGCCCCTGTAAATTATCCCGGCGCTGTGATAACGCGTCGCGCCGCGGGCGGTGGATCCCTCTGAAATATTGACGCTCGCCGAAGGTCGATCGGGAGGCGCGTGCACGGCCTCTCATTAGGCTCGAGGAATTCGACTTATCGCGTTAACGCGCAGTTTCATTCCCGTGAGCGCGTGAGCTGACGGAGGGGAGCCGTCGGCAACAAGGCGACGCGTGTCGGATAGCTCGCATCGTTGTTGAATAATTAGTCGCCGGCATCGCGACATTATTTGCAGGCCCGAAGCCTGATCGAGGGGCGTGAGAGAATGCCCGTCTTTATCCATAATCGCTTCATAATTCAACACCGATTATCCCACGTGTTCGTCGGAGAATCAACTCCGAAGACGAACGAGAAAAACGAGGCTTAAAGATTTTAAGGCATTTATCTCTCTAATGAATTTCACTAATCAGTTCCGTATTAATTATATAATCTTTGCTTATAATGCTGACAAAATAGCAGTATCCTTCGGTATTAAACGGAACCATCCCGCGAGAAGATTTCGCGCTCGGGATACAGACGTCACCGATCGCCGAGTCTCCCCGCGGATATGGAGAAAGATTTCGAGCGCGCGCATCGCGAGCGGGGATAGGCGCGATAATTAATAATGCAATGGGCAAGCTCGTCGTACGAAGTGGTTGCGCGTTTACACACACACACACACACACACGTGTGCGCGAAAACCGAGATAGCGGCCTCTGAAGGCGGACGGTTATCCTGCGGAGGGGGATGGCAAGCTCTCGTCCACGTTGAAATATTTACCGTGCCATCTTCGAAAACTCGTGTCTCGAAATCTCGCGTGGGAGCCACTACGCCCGAAAGCTCGCTGTATACCTCTTGTACAGCGAGCTCGCTCTTTGCGAGCGGAGTTGCGAACGAACGGGTTGCGCGCGCGCGCCCGCCCTCCCCCTCCCCCCTTCCCGCGTGGTATCCTCGATTCCGTATTCTCCGCGGAGGCAGGCCGCGAATAATGAACCTTTACAGCGAGGCGGCGAGCTTAAACTTTTACGGGGATGAAATCTTAAATATTTTTACTCGCGCACCGGCGGCGGCGCGGGCGATGCGGCTTCGTTCGATGTCAATCAAATCCTCCCCCTCTCCTCTCCTCCGCCTACGGCTTGCCGGCGGGCCGGCGATGAATAATAAACGCGATACCGCGAGGTAGGCCCACTGAAATCGATAAACCGATAGGGCGGATTCGGAATACATTCTCGATACAAATACAATCGTTCGCGATCGCCGCGAGCTTCAAACGCGACTCGCTGATCGATGTGCAACCACGAGATCAGCGTGAAGACGAATAATTACTGAAAGTATCTCTCGTAAAAGTTGAAGCAAGGATTTAATTATAACTGTTATCGGAAATTATATCCACAAATACTTACTGGAAATTTCTTTAGAATACACCGTGTTCCAGTAATATTTGTAATTGTTTCATTAAGTGTCTTAAGAGGATCGCGAGAGCCAATTGCTAATTCTCACGTGACTTTTAATAAAATTATGCAAATCTTCACGCGGAAATTAAATGGGAGCGACTCGAAAGGCATATCGATGGCGCGGATTATTAATAATCCGCGAGGTAAACGTTTACGTTATAAATATCTGATGGCGCTTGCTCTGGACTCCCTGTTGACTATCCCAGTTGCTCGCTCGATCGTAACGGCGACATGAGAGACGAACCAGGAAGAGAAAGAGAGAGAGAAGAAGAACGGGCGAAAGAAACGGTGTAGGAGGGGAGGGGGGGCGCTTGTTGGGATATAATTAGCATTAACAAAGCATCGTTGACGGTAAATAATATCCCTATTAATTATATCCGGCCGCGCGCTGGCTCGCGTTGTTCGATATATTTCGCATATTTAACCGGCTGATAATTTGTTCGCTAATGCGGAATTGCTCGGCCGTGCGAGAGACCCGATATTTTCGCTCTCGGCGTCGCAACGCGGCGCGCTTGCATGTATGTATACCGATATACATATATCGAATGTTTCGTTTGTCTCGAAGCGCAAATTGTTTTTGCGCGCATTGACAAATAGCGGAGATTTGGAAAAGGGTATAATGAACGCAGATTATATATATATATATATATATATAGTTTAACGATCGATTTTCAGTTCTCGTATTTCTCGGGTCTCTTTAAATGAGAATCTGGAAGTTCGAAAGGTACAGAAAGGTATTATCCGTCGAGTCTGAGCCGCGCGAGTCTTATCGCTCACTATATTGACAAAAGAAAAAAAGAAAAAATCTAATCGCCGTGTCAAGCGCGGCGCCAAGAGAGGTTGTCAAGAAAAGCCACCCAAGCAATCGTTTATCGATCCTCGCGATGTGGAGATCTCGTCCGGCGATCGAGTGTCCATTAATTTCGCGACGGTGGTCGTTTGCGCACCCCTACTGCCGCGACGAAACATTTTTGCCCGCCCGGCGCGCCGCAGCCTCGATGCGTGGGTTAATTTCCTTTTTTCCTCGTCGTTTTTCGTTTCCGAACGTAAAAGAGCGACCGCAAATAGCTCGCTATTTTATCAGCGGCGCTCGTACGTCATAGAGAAAAAGGCGGCGGGAAAGGGGGGGAGGGGGGAGGAAGGAGGGAGTGAGATCGCGCGGCAAGGGGTGACGGCTGTAATTAATCGAATATCCATCACTCGCTCGACACTCGACCGGCTGTTTTGCCTTGGATATATGGGAATAATGAGAAATATGGCGAGCGCGCTCGGGCGCGTTTAACAGCGGGCGAAAAGTGCTGCGCCCCGCTATTAATCGCTCGTTGCCCGACGGCGAAATAAATCCCGCCAATGACGACGAGCGCGGAATCGAGCGCGCCCCGACGTTTAATACGCCGGTGGTGAAAGGAGGAAAGAGAACGCGTTCACCCGCGCTCGCTGCTATTTCCCGCGTTAGAGGACAATAATTCTGGCGAAAATACCGTTAACCGCTTCAAGTAATCGACCGCTACGATCTCGTGTGAATTAGTATTAACGGCGAACGTTAAATGGCGCGCGTACCTACGATAGCGAGTTCCGAGATGTGGATCTATATACGGTCCCATACGATCGGAGTATGGACCGCAAAAAATAAAAAAAAAACCGAAATGCGTGAATGGAATGTACGAGCGACGCGAAATAAATGTAAAAATTCAATTAACGGGAAGTGTATTGGTACTCGATACGAATAGGTTGCGCCCCAAAATCTAATCTATATTCCATATACGATTTACGTTATAATAAAAAAAAAATTTACATTGTTATCTAATATTATTGCCTATAGCTTCTTTCGTAGTATTACCAATTTTTGTCTCTATAAATCCTGTATAGATGTTGTCGTTATTTAATTTCTCGCGAGAAATTGTGTTGCGAGCGCCGATCGAGTTCGGTCGAGCGGAGCGAGCGCGATGCATATTTCCGGCACGTCCCCGATTCCGTGACCCGAAATCGACGGAAAATCGCGGCGGTGCCATCCGGAGGAGAGACAATAAGCCCCTGGAAACGGTGCAGCGCGCGAAATGCACGGCCGCGCCGGATTGAAAGCGCGCTGCCAAATGGGACGCAAATACAATGACAGGGACAAGGGGAACTGCATGGCGCGCGGTGTCTTGGCTCGCGTCACAAACTCCGATAAAAGCCAATAATCCCCGAGGCCGATAGCGCTCCTTGGGATACTCGTAACGTTACCCTATCCCTCTCGTCCGTCTACCTCTCCCGCCGCATTTGCATCCGACTTTGCGAATGCACTCGTCGCGAAGAATGCAGGGACGACTCTGTGTTCAGTGAGGAGGAGGAGATTGCGAACGAGAAACGAATGCGGAACAAGAAGCGGGATTTATAATTTCGGAATTCTCTCTGGAGTTCGCGTTCTCCGAACGATCAAAAAAACGAAACTATAGACAATTAAGTATTTTTTTTGTCGCAAGAAATTCCAGCTATTGAGTTGCTAAAAGCGATTTTTTTAAATATCTTTCTACCAATATCTCTCTTCGTAGAGAAATTTTTTTTCACCGATATGCGCAATCAAATCCGATAGTTTCGTTTACATTTATGTCAGCCGATATTTTAAAACGAATGCTCCAAAAAGAGAGAGAGAAAGATCCTATAATGACGTTTCTTTGTGTTTCACCTGCGCTCGAGAATGGCACGGCAAAATGTCGATAAGGGATAGGGACAACCAGCAAGGTCAACATGGACAGAGGCACACGAAAGTCGCTTGTATCCGTTTATGGCCGCGGAATTATGAGGCTGACGTTTATTGGCCCAACTTGCAACTCTTCGCAGCCAGAGTCTGAATTATTCGCCGGTCCTTCCAGAAACCTCGTAAGTTTATTTCAATTTGGCCCCGACTGCTCGTGCCTCTGCCCGCCCAACCCTCATCTCTCCGCCGCCGCCGCCGTCGCCGCCCGGCTTCATCTCGCCAGCCTCTTCCGCTTCCTCGCGTTTCTTGGCTCGGAAGCGCGGAAGATTTATAAAGCCCGGCCAGGAATTCCTCGCTCCTCAGAGGGAAAAAAGGATCGTCTAGCGAGCCTTAATCTTGAACACCTCCAAGGCGTCGCGGCTGTTTGAATTTAAATGTTCTTATTTAACCTAGTGCTAGAGAGTCCTTCCTCTCCGTCTCGACCACTCTCCTCTCTCGTTCTCTCTCACAGAGGCAGTCGAGCGGAGAGAGAGAGAGGAACATGTGAGTTAAAACAGTCGTGAAACACAAAAGGAGCGAATTCGCTGAGAGGAGGGCAGGGCGGGGGAAAAAAAAGAGCTCCTGAAGGAACTAGCAACGACAAGATGTAGAGTGCTCGGGGGGATGTTAACGAAATAGAAGCGCTGAACACCTTATTACGAATTCCACAAGAAACATTTTGTTGTTTCAGAATCACATCTTATCTTTTAGCTATATTAATATGATTGTAAAATTGTTATTATTTACCATTTACAAAGTTTAAATTGAAGGGCGATACGAAAGTGGTCAAATTCACTTGAATGTTTATGTGATAAAAGTACAGCGTGAGTGTACTCTAATAACGAACGATTGCTAAGCTATAGGAATACTGTGCGAGAAATTAAATTCTGGAGAAATACAGATAAATAATATCTTCCATAAAAAGAATCTATAGATAAGTAGTTGCGACTGGTAAAACGTTTCTTATTGCTTAAGTAAAGTATATCTCTCTTGTAACACGTACCCTTTTATAGTTATTATTCAATTCTGAAAGTAGAAGCCGTACGTGCTGCTCGCTTTAAGCTTAACGCGACGCTTCCAGCTTTTTCCGAACTTCCCGTGCTACGATCGCTACGACGACGTCGGACTTCGCGTCGCGTGCGATTTCTTCGGCGCTTTCGACAGCGCTATATTTCGCCGGCGAAGTTTCGGGAAAGAACCACACAACGAAGAACTTGGCTCCAAGTAGTTTCTCGCGTGGCAAAGCCGCGGCGGTGTGTCGATTATACGGCTTCTTCTCCTTTACAGAATTTGCTCCAGACAAAGATCGCTGTACGAAACGTAAACAGCCCGTAAACAGATCCTTCTTCTCGGGGAAATATTGTTTTTAACGGGGCAATATATGATAATTGAATGCATACCATCGACATCTCGCGCTTGCTTCGCGAGGATAGTTTGGAAATCGAGTCGTACTTTGAAAACCTGTCAGCGAATCTTAGTCAATGTGATTATCGCAAATATAATTAAGTTGTGGATGACATTTTACGTTTTTCGCTGAGAAAGGAATATTCCACGATATTTCAGTTATAGATTAAAAAAAGGTTATTTTTAGGAATCATAAGTTATTTCAACGCATCGACGTTTTGAATGAATACTGCAGAAAGGAAGCTTGTTCTCAGCCGTGCGGCTGGCTATTTTCACGGTAACTGCACAAAAACATCGCCATTGTCGTCCTCCTAAATATATCTTTTTCGGAGAAAAAACTCCGCCACTTCATCGTTTTAATTCGCGCAGAGCAGACATCAGAATTAGCAAATTAAATTCCCCGGGTGAAACGCGCGCCGATTTATTTTTGAAGTTCTGAAAGCGAAGGGGAACGAGAGCCGCGGGAGGGAGGGGGGAGGGAGGGAGGCAGGATGCATCGTGTCCCAGGGTGCACTTCCTGCAGCGCGAATTCACTTCCGTCCTATCTCGCTGGCGCAGTCGTAAAGCGGATTTATCGTACGTTATTAGCAAATGTAGCGCGCAAAAGAGGTTTGCCCCGGGAGAACTGATAAAAAAAATAATATGACGAGGCGGGAAGGGACCGGGATAGGATCGGTCGCGAGGACGACGACGGGGGAGCGCGGGGGGGGCGAAGTGTGGACGAAACTGATATCGCCGTCCGTCGATTTCTCGTCGCTTCTACCCCGTTGCACCTTGAAAAACTCGTCGAAGGAGCGGCACGCCGAGCTCGGGAATCAATTATGGACAGGACGAAGACGAGAGAAAAAAAAGAGAGCGGTAGCGCGGAAAGAGGAGGCTGAAGAACGCCGACGACGCGAGAGAGGGCGGATTGCCGGAGAGTCGACCCCGCAGAAAAATCGCTCGAGGAATTCGGAAGCGCCGATGCATATAATCGACCGTCCCCCTCCTCCCTTGCCGTCTAATAAGACGCACGCTTCAATTTCGCCATCGGGGAAATATCGCTTCCGCGCGCGACGCGAGACGTTTATTTTGGACGGTTTTACACCCGATGTCGAAAATCCTGCCTAAAACCAGCGCAGCGTGTCGTTTTTATCGATCCGTAATATTTCTGACTTGTGCGGTATTTTCAAAACGGAATATCGTGTCGATATTCTAATTGTTAAATCAACATACGAACGTTTCCACCGAAGGAATATTCCGGATCCAAGGAGAAATTTCTCAATTGTACACGGGAAATATGACAAAGCTATTTTGAATTAAGGCTATTCTTACCGGACGATAATGTATCTCTTGCGAATCCAGGCAGATGGTATATGGTCGAGTGTATTAATTCGAGCATATGAAAGCGGAGCGGAACGGCAACGTTTCCCCGTGCATCTCCGGGCATGCAAATTAATTCTCCGGAGTGTACGTGAGCCGAAGCGAACGATCGGACAGCTCGTTTCTGACCCTCTCTTTTTGTCCGTCCTCATTTACTCCGGCATAACCGCCGGAGAGAACATTCCGGCAATTCGCGTTAGCGCCTCATCGGTTTACGTCGGTCCCCCCGCGTACCCCTCCCGTCGTTCCGTCGGGATGAGTTTACGCGCTACTACCGCGTGAAGCATGCCGACGAGGTACTTAAATGTCGCTTTTACAGCGTTCGATTAACGACGTCCAGGAACCAGATCACGATGAACTTGTTTATCAGTAGAACGTGTATATACATGATCAATTTACACATGCATTGATGGATTTAAGGCAGTGGTATTGTCTGTTGAATTTCAAAGAGACTTTTCCTCGATGAAAGAACTGTATGGCTTATTATTCCAATTCTGATCTTCATTTATCTTTGTTTTGTATTACGCGGTTAATTAAATTAGACACTTAAAATGATGTTTAGTGCACGGAAAGAACGATTTTGCTGGAAGGTCTAAAAATTTTGCTAGATACAGATTTGAAAATAATTCTTGAATTATCAAAATAATTTTGTTGGAAAGTAAAAAATGATAAGCATTTTTAACTTTCCAACAAAATTATTTTAATTGTACTCAGAAATTATTTTCAGATCTGAATCAGCCAAATCGTTCTTTCCGTGTGCGAAACATTGATCACTTTCTAAACTTTTCAAGATCTTCAATATTTTTAATTTGATCTGTTGTTTTATTTTCTTTGTTGTCTGATTTATTTTCGAATACACAAAACATATATAATATATTTAGATAGATGGTAATGTATATTAAGATATTTACATGTGCAGATCATTAGCAGTGCCGTAGCTGGACACTTAATGTGGCACAACCGATGCAGCATTTGCTTACCAAACCGCGATTTACCGAGATTACAATACGATTTCCATGAGTGATAACGCGGCATTTTAATTGCTATCGGTCAACGCGTGTATTCATCTCGTTTTAACAGCGGCATAAATTAAACATGAAGAGAAGAGAGAGCAATGGGTAATTCGCGCGATACCGTTTGATGTCCGAATTAATTACCGCCGCTCTATTCCTGGAGTATTTCCGCATAATTTACTTATTTTTCTCCAACATGTCGATCGTGCGCACCGATCCTCCTCCTCCTCCTCCCATGTCATGTTTGTTTATCAGATTTGAATTCGCGCGAATCGCAATGCGTAACTGATAATGATGCTTTAATTATTCACAATCATCATTTAGAACGTGTATGATACATACTGCGTGGCATTAATTCGCGATATAATTAATATTAATCGCTTTAACACTTTTTTCACAAGCCACATATTTTTTAAAATCCAGCCGGGCCATCACTTTTTAATTTCTTGATTAAATTCGCCTGCACATACACCACACGTGCACACGTATACTTCCGTCAAAGAGTTATACTTCATGTCAAATTAATTAATTAAAATATAATAATCATATCGTAAACGGCACGAAAAGAGATCTGTGATGTTACCAATTGAAATCACGTTACACGTACGAATTGGATATATACGCGAGTAAAATATATGAACGCCGAGATTTTAATCGTCTGATATTAATCGAAGAAATAAAAGAGAAGATATATTATTTTTTTCATACTCGCGATTTTTTCAAATTGGTGTCGCGGAGTCGGAAGGGTTGAACGGTAAAAATACGACCCTTACCTCTCGTCGCACGAACGAGACATATCGATTTTTGCCCAAACGTAAAGCCCATCGATCGTCCCGCAAAGGCACACACTTCGACGGCGGGGACGTCGAAATTGTATCGGCAGCATCCAGAGACCTTTATTATCCCCGCGAGAGCTTTCAGCAGACCTCGGGGAGAGGAAAATGATGGCCGTGACTCGCAAGTTCCCCGGTCCCCGTCATCCCCCACGTCATTCGCATTCGCGCGAGCGCGCTTCGCTCGCGAATGGTCTTCGCCGGGCACCCGACATTTTTCATTCCATCCCACGCGACTTGCTGAGCCACGCGTAATTCATTATTTATCAAGGGTGCATTGTAGCGAGGCTCGCGCCTCGGATCGTCGCGCGAAGCGAACATATCACGTGACACTGCCGAGACGAGAATGAGCCAGAATCGTGAATATACTTTCTCGAAGTATAATGTCCGAGGGACTGTGAAAATCAACGTACAGCTTTGTGCTAATATTATCTCCGAATAGATACAATAAAATACAAAACATTTCCAAATATGTATCTTTAGTCATAAATTAAGTCATAACGTGATTTCGTAATTAATTCGATAGCTAATTTGCCTTAAAAAGAATTTTGTTTACATGTTAATTTTCAGTATTTGACATTAAGCGTTCTGATCAAATCTGAAAATGTTAAATTACATTAATTCATCTGGAATTAATTGTAAAATGGCTTTATGTTACTATTTGCGAAAAATTCTATTCTGCATCTTGAAATATTTGTTAAAGAAGCATTTTATTTTTCGTATCAGTTCGTAAAATATTCGTAAAAGAAATATCAACTTTCAACCGTATTCTACATATATCTTTTACTCTGACAGAAGACACTGATCGAAACACAAATACATGCATTGTTCCCACGTGTGACATCATTCAAGTAAAAAGCATAATAAAATCTAAATTCAATGTGTGTTATAAACTTAAGTCTTTCTTTTCCCCCTCGGAAAAACATTCACGTCTTCGACGCCGCCAACGCGAAATTAAAAACTTAGGGTCATAAATTACCGAATGTTTTCTATAAATTCCATTCCCATTCCTAAGGTCCCCCTTAAGGGGGACACGTCTTTCTTACGGGAACGACAATAACGATTCCTCTCGTAACGGCGGACGATTATAGCGTAACAACGTGAGTCCCCGAAGAAGCTTTCGGTCTCGTTCAGTGGAGCTCGTCCACTCGGCAGTGCCACCCCTCGGACGAGCCCTGTCAACCCCTTTTGTCCGTGACAATCGCCCCGGCTCGTAATCACCGTTCATCCGTTGCTGATGCGGACGGATGCAAGTAGCGGCCGAGAGAGAGAGTGATTTAGGATCGTGGACGCGAAACGGGCCGCGTTACGAGACGAACGAGCAAACAGCGGCAATGCTATTTACGGTCCTGACGGCCGTAAACGATCCCGCCGCTGGTCCCTACTGACACGATGGCGAAAGAGAGGACCGCATACGGCGAAACTCTGTAGAACCTTGCGGTCATGTCGTAAATCTAATTCGGAACAGGGCCCACGTCACCGCAGCGAGACGTTCCTCGTTTCTCGTTCAGCGAGACTGATCGGAAATATTCCCGCGAGAATATCACGGTTATAAGTGGGTGGTTCTCTCCGACCGACCGTTTTACAGCGGTATGTAGATTTCATTGCCTCGCGTATACGTGTAACCGTAAAGACCGGCGAAAGCGCGTTTAACTTCTTACCGTAACTTAACGCGCGCGGAACCGGCTGACTTTTTGCCGCAATAAATGGATTTTCGCCGGGGTCCGTTATAATCATAAAAATCACGCGATAACAGCGCGGTCGGTTCCTTGAATATTCTGGTGCTGCAGCGAAAAGTGTACGCTAACATTCTCTTTAGAAATAATAAAAATAACGTATTCCCGTTGGATTATATATAAATTGCAGACGCCGCGGCATTTTCTCGTGAAACATTCATTAGTGTCTTAATAACGCGGAGTGGCATAACATTTTCGCGTTCATATTTAAAATAGACGCATCACTTGAGAGAATGAAGTTTCTTGCGCAATTCCCGTATTTCGCTCTTACGAAATGCCTTTCCCGCGAGGTAAATAAAATTCCATCACTGATATTAGGTACAGCACAATTTCCTAAGAGTCCCGGGGAAAAAAAATATTTATTTTAACCGCTTTATTTTAGTCGCAAATCTCAACGACAATAAATTGGTATATATTATAATCATTTTCCGATAAAACGTGGATTTGTTACGATAACGAAGACGATAGCAATGAATCTTATCTCCTTCGCTTGAAACTGATATGAAAGAAATGTTATGAAAGAAATATTACGAGGATGTCTCTATCGATAACACGTCTAAGTGGATTTGCGATAAGTTTTGTAAAATATTTATCCTCTCATACATAAGAGGGTAAATCCAACGATAGCATTGAAAACCACCATTGAAAACAAAACTTTGTATAGAGATATGTTTATCAGTACCGGAAAATTGGCAAATATCATCTAGTGCATTTCCAATCGACACACCATCTAAATAAAAGAAAGATATTGTATATCATTTCGCTAATATCTTTATCGCAACATAAAGTCGCTCGACGAATCTCACGTAACATCGCGCGTACATCTGATACGCGAGGAAAATACCCGTGAGAGACGGTGGTTTCGATTTCACGGAGGTTCGTATTTTCCACATGCGCAGGCCGTTTCGTTTCCTTTCGTTAATTCGGGCTCCCGAGCTAATTACACGCGGATCTCTCGGATATTACGTACCGCAGGCCGCCGCCCGCGCCGCCGCCGCCGCCGCGCCCCGCTATCGTCGTCGACGAGAACGGCGCCGAAAGTCGACGCGCTGCTGTTTCGTTAAATTAATGTTTATTAGCTGCCTCTTAGTCGCGCGTAAATTCCATGGTTATCGCTTCCCGCCACTCTAATTCCGCCACGCGAGCGCGAAGACGAAAACTATTCGGGAATTTCGAGAGCTTCGGGCGTTGCTCCGTTACTTCGCAGCGACGATGTCGTCGTCGTCGTCGTCGTCCTCGTCGTCGTCGTCGTCGTCGTCGTCGTCGTTGTTGCGGCCGTGGTTCAAGTAACAGCCAGTGGGTTCTTTTTGAACCTTTACAGTTTACGTGAATCCTGTACTTTCAGGAATATCCCGTCCCTTAAACCAGACGTTAATTTCCACTTCCTTTTTTCCGAGTCGCGGTAAAAAACGAAAAACGCCGAGAGCGTGTTTATTGCGATACGATGTAATTATTTTTCGCTCCGCCGCGAGAACGCGAATTTAATCCTTTTGTACATTCAAAAGATTTAAAAAGTACTAAAACGCTCGGAATAATTCTCCTTTACTACGTGCTTGCTGAATAACAACATATCAAGATCTTTTGTTGTTATTAGCAATCAAACATTTTCATAATTAAACAAGTAACAATCGTACCTCTGATCTTCATGTATCTCTTTAGATAAAAATGAAATAAAATATAAACTACAATTAAATTTCATTTTTTATAATCTACAAATAATTAAAGTTTTATTTCTTTGATATAAAAATTTTATGCAGAGCTAAATTATTTTATTATTATAAGTAAGCTTGAGACTTACTTCTTCGTGACTTTTCCTTGAGAAAATATAACAGGATTCTCCGTCAGGTGCCCGTGGTTCGACCACATGGTCAATATTGGGTAGCACGTGGCAGTCGAAAGTCCTACGGGACTTCTTTACACCAATGATCGTTCCCATATGTGCCACAGCCCGAAGAATAACTTACGAACAATTAACGCTTCCTGGGGCGACGTTGGCTTTCAGCGACGCTCTAAGTTACAATCCTGACGAACGGTTGACAAATACCGGTGTCCTGTAACGAGGAAGTTTTCTTTTGAGCACCTAAGACCGCGTGCGCAGTTAGAGAGAAAAATATTAGGAGCTATTTACAAATTAGATTTCCGTAAATTAATTCGTCGTAACACACTTTTCCGAAATATCCGAGCGCTGTGCGTAAAGAATTTAATTACTTAATGACTAAACACTGTGAGAGTCAGTTTCGCAGAATATTCGCGGTCGGTGTGCTTTGTATAAATTTCAATTAGCAGATTAAACTTCCCACGCAGTGCCAGCGAGATATTGCATGTTTTTAATATTCGAGATCGATTATTTCATGTTTGGCGCATCATGATAAAAATAAAGGGGCACAAAGCACGCGCATCGCGCATACGCAATTTTCATTATATTCCAAATATATGAGGTATACGTGACACGGCGAAAATGTGAAAAAGCCAGCAAATTCAGAAGCAGATTAAAAGTAAATGCCAATAACCATCTCGTGTTCGAGTTGTATGACTGCTCTTGTTAAACGCAACCACTAAAACGATCTAGGCTAACATTTCGGCCTTTTGGGGGGAACAGTTCGGGCAACTCATATAGCTTCTTTATCGGGTCGCCCCGTCGTCGCGCCGCCGCAGCGCAGGTTGATGGAATTGATGTGCATGCATGCAATTGTAGCGAAACGGGCGACCAATTCATTGAGGCCTTTATTAATACACCGCGAGAAAACGCGCATTTCGCTCTCGCGTTTGCGGGAGGGCGGCAATGGCGCAATTCTGACGGGCTTTCAGCCGGGGCCGTCCGTCGGGGACAATTATGCGTGGCATGACGAGGCTAATTTCGCGGACAGAATTGCGAGTCTCGCGTTGCAATGAGCGCGCGTGCGAGGTAATTCTCGGCCGCCAGGGCGATAACGAGCGGATTGATTGGTACAGAGATAACGCGGCGCTCTTCATTTGCAGTTATCATCCGCCGGTGCCGCTTTGCGCGATCGAAAGGGGCGCTCGCAATTTGCACTAAGGATCCATTCAAAAAGACACGTAATTACATCTTTTATGCCGTGCCGCACGCGAACTGCATCCGATTGATATTGGAAATTTCGATGACGTGGCTCAACGTTTTTCAGTATGCAGCTATACACACGTCTATACGTGAAAAACGTGATAAGTTTTAAACGAGTAAGAATAAATCGCGCACGTAATTAAAATAATTAAAATCACCAAATAACATATTTTTTGTGGATTTAATTAGGTAACAACAAAATACGTTGTCTAATATCGAAAATCAATAATTTCTCGCGAAAGATATTCGACTTGGAAACTAAACTACTTAGAGCAAAAAAGCTATAAAATCGCGAGAAACATAATCGGCGCGCGGCCGACTTGAGAACTGTCGACGTTAGCATTTAAGATCTAACCTACACGCTCTTGCATTCAATAATTACTACAAAATGCGCAAACGCTTATGCGGCGTTAGAATTCGTAATCGCGGCGCCGTTATGATCTACATACTGCAGAGGGAATGCGGAAGTGCAGTCGCTCGTGCATATGCGTGCATGTAAGTAGGACGCGCCTAACCGCTAATGTACGTTAGTGGAGTCATCAGGGCTGCATTTAACTCCGCGCGCGCGCGAACTCACGCTCGAATTTGTCCTCGGGATCCAACTCGGGCAACTTCCTGCGGGATGATCGTCGCTTTTACGACAACCACATGTTACCGAGGAAGTCGTTCCCCCGTACGTAAGGAGAACGTATACCGCGGCGCGCCTGAGACGCTTCCTGGAGCGGTGGGGTCTCGTCTGAGACTTCAGCCACCTGTCCCCGAAGGTCCCCGGGGAGCGGTACAGCTAAGGTACGGGCGCGCGAGCGGTAGCTGGATTCTGAAACTCGAGAAAATCTCCTCGTCACTCCCCCCTCCCCCCCTCCCCCTTCCACCCCGTCCGCGCCCGTCTGCCGTAGAGCGGGCAGGAATTCTGTTCCAAGGCGCGCCACGTGGCACGGGCATGTTGCCCAGACCGATTTCCGACCCGTCGTCGTCTCGTATATACGCGAACGAGAAACGTACGGAGTGCGTCCGCGGGAAGGGAAAATCCCAGGATCTCCGGAAACTCGGGTCCGGGAAGTATTGCGGAATCGATAACGGCATACTCTGACCCTTCCCTCGGCTCTTTCAATTTCGCACGATCCTCGATACGATATCGGTCCTTGTAACAGCATTATCGTCCCGAAATCGATTTGCATCTTCTGCAATTCCGGGGGTCTTTTGCGAAAAATGGGATCTGTCCAAGGATTCCCCGGCGCGCTGCTGTTGGCAACATAAAGCGACACGATCGATCTTATCGACTCCTCCGTTCGTCGCGGTCACTTTCGTTTCGCGACGGACGTTCGACATAATTCACGAAAATCGTCCGGATCGTTCTCTGTTCCGGCGAGAGATCATCGACGTGCCGATCGAACGGCGGCGATTGTGCTCGCGGTATTACACACAAATAGCGGGTCGATAAATCATCCGGGTGGGAAGGCCGGAGTGGGAGGGCCGAGCCGTGGCGCGGCTCGCGTCCATTGTGGCAATTCCGCAGCTTTGTCCGAATTCTTCTGATCGGCATCTGCAGGCATCTGTACGCGCGTCGGGCTCTCCTCCCGGCGACGATACGCGTGCCGGAGGGCGTCGCACCGCGTCGTCTCCCTTGCGCCTTCGTTCCATTCAACCCTCCATTTTTCCGACGTTCCTTCCCCGCTCGCCGCGCGAGGATCCCCCTCCGGCTCGCTCTTCCTCCGAGCCACTCTTGCGGACGCGAATTATTGCTAAGTAACGACACGGCCGCGGCGCACCGGCGACAGAGAATCCCGGGCCTTTTTATTAGACCCTCGGATTATAATGTCTCTGTCATCCCTCGGGATAATTTATCGAGGCAGGGGGGGGCGAGGCCGTGCCGCGTGAATTTATCGACGGGTGTTCTTGCGTTCCGTATACGGTGCGGTGGCGGTGCGCCGCGAAGTATCAGCGGGACACGTGTTAAATCGATTATTGGTATAACCATAAAAGCGAGCGAGGGGGTGCGATCAAAAAGCTTGCGTGTTGCCGCGATCTTCAGTCTCTCGGAAATATAAAAAATTATTATACATTATTAGACATGCCGCCTTCGCAGATCTCTCTTTCAACAAACTTTTATCCTTTCAAGACTACAACTAGCGAGATGTGTATGTATATCTCTAAGATTTCAAGGTTTACGTAAGTTACGTAGCTTATCAATTTGTTGTCAGGATTATGCTCTGTGTCACGAAGAGCGTATCGCAAAAGTTTCAAGTTCAAATTAAAAATGAAAATATCTCACTTCTAGAAAGATGAGGTTGCGAGCAACCGTCACTGTGTTACGGACTGCAATTACCTACTGTGCGAATAAGTAATAATCCGATTTGACGTAGTTTTCAGTTTCTCCAGCCGCGAAAATCCGCGCTGTAGATAAGATAACAAAGGAGGTAATTGACTCGGAGGGGTTGTGCGTTGCTAATGAGCCTAAAGTCGATTGCTCCTTTTACCGGGCATGATCGTTGCGCGTCGTCCCCCCCCCCCTCC